>NC_137864.1:33474258-33534258 GCF_963924005.1 Protomyctophum bolini
GGCCAAGGCTGCCTGGTTGGCAGTGCTCCTTGTCGGCGTGTTGTGTTGGAATGCTGAGCCCCTGGACTGGATCAGCTGATCCCTCAGACGTCTTCCTGGAGCCACGGTGGACCACACGGACCACCCAGCACAGCCGACAACCTCCAACGGACGACACCGGAGGAGGGACAAGACTAACCAGACCGTAAACCTTTTAAACCCCCCAGACTTATATTTATATTATATCATTATTCTGTACTTGGGCTGCTCATTTTCTCTCTACACCAAATTTCCTTGCCAAAGATAGCTGGCAAATATAGCTCCCCCAATGGGCATTATAGGGGGGGGGGGGTTGGAAGAAGAGGGGTCACTTTTAAATCTAGGAAATCTTAGAAATTATCTGCAATCTGTACTGTACGTGACAGACAAGCACGACACATGGGGGCTTTCACAGCACCCAGCCCGGTGCCATGCACATGCAAGAGAGGATGCCATCCCACGCGCACACACACACCTTCCCTGCCAGGTGACAGATTCTGGGCACATGCAGGACACTGGCACCGTGTACTGGTACACGTTCCCAACACAGGATTAACAACAGTAGGCTGTTCATGTTCAGAGGTTTTCGTTCCAACCCCCCCCCCACCGACCCCCACACCGAAAAACAGAATTATTGTAATCCAATGCAATGCCGTGGCCAGGCCTAACAAGAAAATAAAGAGAGAATGCACAGCTTCTGCAAGCTAGAATGAAAGGCTGAGCATCAGAAATGAAGAAAGGGTTAGAGGGACGGAGAGAAGTAAGGAGAAGGGGGGGGGGGGGACAGAATGCATTCCAGGGAGAGGGGGAAATAGGCCAGCCAGTCTGGCAGTGCGGCCTGCACATGACTTTGATTTGAGGAATAGATAAGTCAGACTTTCACGAGGTGTGCCGTGTGTGTTGGTGGAAATCTAAACTGTGGAAAGTCCAGGCTCTGTGAAACTCTGCAGTACTACAAAAGGTGAAACAGCATCCTATTAGTAAACCACACGCAAGTGCACACACAGCAGAATCTCTGTATATTGTTAGCTTATTTAAACTGTGAAGGCTGAGATCTCTTTTTTTATATATATTTTGTCAAGCCCATGTACTCTCAACTCTCAATAAACTCATGTACTCTCAACATTTAATTATAATTTTTTTAAATCCACTTACAGGTAAATTAAAGTAATTACACCTCATTAAGGAAATGTCAAGGCTGTGTAGAATGAAATCATTAAAAACCACAATGCAGTGTAATTTCATTGAGCAATATCTTAACTAACTTTCAACAGTCTATGTGGGTGGCAAGGTAAGTGTCTGTCCTGCAACAGAAATGTCACAGGTTCAATCCCCTCCACACTTCAGCACTATCTGTGCTCTTTCAGAGCTACTGTCACCTCATCCTCACCGACAAGCCATTAGAAACATGCATGGAATACCAAACATCAGTACTCTGGCCTACTACTGCATGTGGTGAATCATTCATGACAGCAGATGAATGTCTTTAGCAGAAACAGAAACTGTCATTATATCTGCACAGAGCACACCCAAAAGATATACTTCTTCTCACACCTCAACCACCTTCGACCTGGCGGTAGGTCGTCTACTTTGACTATTCGTTGTGCAACAAAGGATATCGGGATTATGTAGTTAAATAAGCCCAGGGCAAGCGTGCGCGCGCGTGCACACACACGCGCACACACACACACACACACACACACACACACACACACACACACACACACACACACACACACACACACACACACACACACACACACACACACACACACACACACACACACACACACACACACACACACACACACACACACACACACACACACACACACACACACACACACACACACACACAGAGAGAGAGAGAGAGAGAGAGAGGTGAAGATGTTTGATGTTTGTGTGTGTCTTCCTTGTGTAGTCCCGTAACAGGATCGACTGTGATGGCCGAGGGGAGCCTACAAAAGGCTTCATGCTAATGAGCTCCGACGCTGAATAGAAAAGAGAGAAGCCTCAATAGAAAAGAGAAGCCTCATGTCTTTGAAGCCACGTTGGTGCCGTGACTAATTGTGTTATGTCATTTTCCTTTGTGGACAGACATATGAGCTGTTCTGGTCAACGCACGCCGCCAGGGGACAAAAGCCACGGAACACAGCGATATTTATAGTTTTCGGAACGTGACCACCTTTGAGTGTGATCATTTTGGACTGGAAAAAGTCTATAGTTCGGCCGCTGAGGTTCATTTCTAGAATATATCCGAACGCAGTGGTGGAAAGAGTAACCACTTCAGGCCATTTGAAAATAACCGATCTACAAGCTCAAGATTTGTATACGTTTTAAAACTTGTGAAACGGGACATTCTGCACAATGAGTACTTTCGACTTTTGGTACTTTAAGTTCTTTTCAATACATTTGTATAGTACAGGACAGTACAGGACAAAGTATATCAACATGATAGTAGGCGTTTTGATACTTCTACTTGAGTTAAAAAACTGAATATCCACCACTGAATATCCGTTTCTGGCAGCACCACAGGTGAAGGGTTTTCTCTACGCTAGCTATTTCCCATACCACATCAGCGTCTTCAAATATGACCTATGGCCCGTCACCCGTGTCACGTGTCAATGCCTCAAACCTTTAATTCCGTCTTAAATTTTCATGTCCAAATTACTTATCAATAATCTCAAACAAGAGACATGGAGGAGGGTGGAAGCCAGTGCACACCACGGCTGTGACAACGGGTTGTTGACCCTGAACGTTTTTTACGAAGGTTGTTCAACTGAGGGCGCCACTGAGATGGCAGCGAAGGCAGCGCTTCAATGGCCAAGGCTCGGTCGGTTTGATGAAAAGCCTCATTCATACGTAGTGACAACAAATGGATTCTTCTCAGGCTGCGGTCCACTGGACGACCCCTACCCCCACCCCTACACACACACACCCCTACACACACACACACACCTCCCCCACTACCACCTTTTGCGGAAGAGGTAGGCCAAACATGGTGAATCCTATACAGAGTGGTTCTCATAGCCTACATTTTTATGTCAATTGTAATTAAAATATTTTGTGCCAGAAACAAGATTTGTGTTGTTAAATTGTTAAAACTATATTGCTATATTCATTCATTTTGCTAGGTGCAAGATGTGCAGATGCGAGATGCATGGCATGGGTAAGCTTGCATATCGTATTTCTTTAGCCCTGACTCCATAAAAATCCCATGCAGAGGCAAACGGACTAGAGAGTGTTCCCCGGCTCAGGAGCAGAGGGACGACGAAGAAGAAGGAGAGCGCAGAGGAATGCACACTTTAAAAAAAGACCTCTGGCTAGACGGCACCATTCTCGCCCTGCTTGGGGAATGAGACAATGGAAGATTCCTGGAGCTCCCCGCCGATGAGGGGAGAAAAAAATAAGTACTTTCTGCTGCTGCGAGGAGATGGCAGGCAGAGAGTAGGAGGAGGAATGTGGACCACCGGGACCACCGCTTCAAGCCCAGGGTCAGAAGAACCATCTCATCCTAACTTTATCTCTGCATAGAACTGGATCTCAGTCTCACTTCATTTCTACCGAACTTCATCTCAGCCGAAGTTCATCCATTATTGAATAACTGCCATCGGAGAACATGTAAGGGAAAGTTTTATCGTGATATTCGAATGGCCTGTCAGAAGTTAATGCAAAACACCAAATAAATAACACAGCTATCCAGGGTTGCAGGCATTTCCAAATTAAAATGGAAGCACCTTCAAGGTACTGTATGCAGGCATATGTAGTCGAGAGAGCTTTGCCAAGACATTTCAAACCTCACCTCTCGACATCAGTGTTTTTTTGTTTGTTTGTTTTTTCTTAAATCTTTCACTAATGTTGTTACACTCTTGTATGATGAAGTAGTAGTCACGTTAATTTATGAAAAATATATATAATGTGAAATATGGAGCTACTGTACAAGGTTATATTCAAGAAATTGTCTCAACTACGTTTTCAAAAGTAAAAAATGCACCTATACATTCCTGAACTCAATAGGCCTACATCATCATTCAGATATATTTCAATGACAAGCCTTTGTGTGAAACCTGCCATCAAACGTGTGAACTATCCTTCAGCAGCAAATCTTTTCCATGTACATTTTTACCCACAAATTAAACTATGAATTCCTCTTGGATTCTTCCAATGTCAACGACCTGCCATATTCTGCCTGCCAACTATGCTTTAGTTGGATAGATATCCAAGCACTGAATATACAATACAGTACAAATACATTATCATGACTGTACTGTCGATATAAAGGGCTATTTCTTAAAATAAACACACACACACACACACACACACACACACACACACACACACACACACACACACACACACACACACAGACACACACACACACACACACACACACACACACACACACACATCCATTTGTTTTAAGTTAATGAGATTTCTATAGTTTCAAATGTATCCTTTTAATTATGTCATTTTGGGGACATGTATTCCATGTAGAGACACAGATACAGTAAACACAGCTCAGTGAAATGATGAAAATGAACAAAAATATAATAGCGTGACCTAAAGACTCTCGATGGGACGCAACAAGAGAGCACATTACAACACAGAACATTCAATTCAAATAAAAAGCATCAACTCAAAGCATCAGCATCAAGCAACAATAAGCATCACTGTGAGCCTTTTTTCTACATTTTTGTACTTTCACTTTGGTACTGTAAGTCAACGTTCATGCCTCAATACTTTTACAAAAGTATGACGTGTCTCTACACTGTGGTATTATTTGCTACTATTTGGTGGAAGAAGTGGCACTTCTTCCACCACTGATGACATAACACTGTTCCCTCTTTCACTCTACACTTCCCATCTCTCCTCCTCTACCTACCCCTCATTCTGTACGTTCCTCCAGCTCTCCAACTGCCAAGGTTCCCTCCGTCCGTCCGTCTCTCTCTCTCTGTCTGTCTGTCACCATCTCTCTTTCCTCCTCCCACCCTCCGTTCAGAATATTCACACCACCATGACAAGCCGTCATGGCATTCAGTGTTTCATTAGCGGTTCAATTACCTGGGTGCTGATGTTTCTTGTGCCGTCTGTGGCCTCCACCGTCAGGTTGTAATTTGATTTCAGCTCGGCGTCGAGGGGCCTCGCCACGATCAGTGTCCCACTGGCCTTGCCCACGTCAAAGCGGTTGTCATAATTGCCACCTGGCGAGTCATTTTTTTGTGTGTGTGGTGATGGAGGTGGGAGGGGATGTGGGAAAACAATGAAGAGGGACAGAACATTAGAGATAGCAGGACAGCTAACAACGCAATGCTAACACTGAATGAATGCAGGGGAGGAGGGGGTGGCTGAGAGAACAATGTCAACAGGATGAATGCTGCATGTAATATACTGCTATACAACTACACAATACAAACTGCATTATTATCTACTAACATGAAGTTGTGGTGGGCGCACATGCAGATATGGCCATAATATGGAGATACCGGCGGGCGTCTGTGTCCAGATAATGCCCACAACTCAGCGCAAATCAACGTGGTTAGGCAACCTTTATACTTTCACAATACTGAAATTATAGCTGACTGACATCATAGCAATGATTATTGCTGTTGTGTCAAAAGAACATATATGGAGATCCCTGAAAATAGATGCAATTGATTATGCCCAAATATGGACATAGTTAGAGAGACTGGGGGAGCTTTATCAGCGTCACAGTGTGAGAGAGGGAGAGTAGCTGCCAATTAGTCAACAGCTAGAGCGCCACCGCTAAACTATCACTGTGAGCCATCTAACTGAAATCGACACGTCCAACGTGCCCGGAAGGTTGCTATTTACTCATTGTGTGAATAACTAAGACTATGGTGTGATGTATGTGATAAGCAAATTATAACCTGCGGCAACAACGCATTCCTGGGACGATAATCTATAATATGTATACACACATTTCCTAATTGGCCATTTATCCAAATTTCCCACTATAATTCATGTAATGTCATGTGATGGTTTTGGGAGAGGGGTGGTGAGGTGACACAGCACATTTTAACCACAGCTCACAACACACCACACCACACCACAGACAGGACAGGCAAACACTGCATGGCGATCTCTCAAATACGCAGCAGCTACCTTCTGCTGTACAGTTGTGGTCACAAGCCATCTGAAGAATGTAAAACATCTCAGTAGCCTCTACGTCGCCTTGCAAATGGAATAATAATAATAATAAAAATAAATCCATCCAGACAGAACATTCCAGAGAAAAATAAAGAAGAGAAAAGAGAAGAAAAATGTCAGTGACAAATTGATTAGACAGAGTGAGTGAGAAAGTCAAGCATTCACACAGAAAAAGGTATTATAAAAGTAGTTTCACGCACAGAGTTCATCTCAGGCTAAGTAGTCAAAGTCAAGGAAAGTAAAATTCATCTTATTCGACAGAAGAGGTTAGTTACTAGATCTGAGAGTACTAGTGTTAAGGACAAGCTAGATTAAGATTATCCCGATACACGTGCATGCAACAATTGCGCGTGCACACACACACACACACACACACACACACACACACACACACACACACACACACACACACACACACACATTGCATACAGTTACATATAGTGCATTCATTTGACCTGGAAACACTGAAAGGCAGATGCACGCCCACAATTAATTTGACAAACGCACTCGCACACAAACTTGGGGCATGTGCTGTACCTGTGATTTCAAACCACACGGGAACGTCGGAGGTTTCGGTGGTGATGACGCCGACCATGTGGGCCACGGGGTCGCTCTCCATGACGGAGAAGGAGAAGGGCGCCTCCTCGAACACCAGTGGAGACGCACCGTCCTGCACCTCTGGTTTGGGGATCCACTCGATGTGCAGGCGACATGTAGAGGACTTCTGAGGGCGGCCGTTGTCCACCGCTTTGATCTGAGGAAGACGTGGATGTTTGTGTCGCATAAATGAACGCAGGAACCGGCGCCATTTGTTCATATATAGCGTCCAGGACAGAAGAACTGTCAAGGTGTAAATTTAACTCTAGGAGTATACAATAATACCCGTAAGCTCCATTTGGTTTCATTTGTACACTCTAGTAGTTACAAATTGATACAAATGGATTCTCTAGTCTAAACACTTTCCACTTTGTTAGTCTGTAAGTTAGCACAGTGATACAATCCATTGTTTTATTGTGATTGGATGTAAGGGTATGAAGGTATATACTGATGCATGACACAGGTCTGCCTAATCGTTTACCTGAGACAAGTTCCTAATACATACAAATGCACATTGTTAATACATCGGATTCCGATACGAGACAGAATTTGGTGTCAGTGTTTTATGTTGCAGAGTGAAAGGAGAAAAATAGATCAAATTCCAACTGCTGACACTCTCCACACTTTAATCAGCGAGATGTGCCTTTATTCTCGTGAGGTGATGTTCTTTCAGAATTCACTAGACAAAACACACCCTGGATGTTACTGTACACAAGAATGTTGCAGAATTGATGGGAGTATGATAAGCATAACTTTGGCATCTGGCATGCATCTTGACTACTTGTCAGCTCAATACAAAAAAGCATGGAGCTATAGGCCTCGGGTGACACAGGCCAATTAGTCATACATTGAACATGTGTTACCTTAAAATCCTCACTGCTATTTAAAGCACACAGCCTGCTTTTTTGTTTTGTTTTTCTGAAATGCTAGGTTAACAACAGCTTGTGAGAAATAAATAAAGAGAGACATAAGGACGGAGGCAGCGGGAGTTCTAGAGAGCATTGGGTGGAACGGGTCAATATGATGGCATTGCTGATGCGACATGTTGGAGCTGGTATGAAAATCAGTTTACTTCTAAGAGACAGTCTAAACAACCGCCAAACATCTAACCCAGACCCATCCAAACATCCTACACAGTCAAAGTTTAACTCTATGAGCGTTGGTGCATTCTTTAAAGGAGTGGGGGGCAAATATTGTGTCGTTTATAATTGTAATAAGTGTATATTAATGCTGTGTCTGTCCATATGGGTTATGTTATTTGTGTTGCAATTTTATTTATTTATTTATTATATGACTTGATCTTAATTTAGATTTGGAATGTAGATTAGCAGAAAGAAGTTAGCGTGGGGGCAACATACAACACAGGTCTCTAATTGAAGCGGGGACATGTGTAGCTGTCTGTTCACTAGTTGTCAAAATTATTTAACATAGCATGTTGCCCCTCGAAATATATTTTCACAATATATTCAAAATAGTATATATTTTGGTCACTCAAGATATGTTTTCTGTCATATTTATTATCCAAAATACATTGCATTTTTAATATAACGAGATACTCACTGTGAGAATGTCGTACTCCGGCGCAGAGGAGAACTTCTTGGAGGACACCAGGCCTGTCTTGGGCTCGATGAAGAACTTGCCATGTTCGTTTCCATCCTCGATGCTGTAGGAGATCTCGGCGTTGGGGCCGGTGTCACGGTCCGAGGCGATGACCCGGTACACCGGGTCCCGCCTGGCCGACCTTTCCTTCTCCGGCCTCTCTCGCTCCGGAAGCTTGATCTTGTAGATCTTCTCCAGGAAGAGAGGCCGGTTGTCGTTCTCATCCAGGACCTTGACGATGACACGCACCGTGGTGGACTTGGTCGGGACACCATGGTCGGTGACGGTGATCTGAGAATGAGGAAGAAAAGCATCGACTTATTAGCTGACCGTTTGATTTGTTGATTTAATTATTGATATGCTGATTGCCTGATTGGTTGATAAAAAAGTAAAAAAAGAAAAGCTTAATGTTTGGTTGTCTGGCTAAGTGATGGATTGGATTAATTCGAGAACTCTTCTGTCATCAGTGAGGTGCCATACAAGTTGCTGTTGCCTTGTGCGTCCAAAACTGTTATCTTTCAAGAAATGGAACTCATTTGTTTCATAAATTGGGAAAATGGCAATAGTATCTACAGTACACAGATCTTCTATTTTCGTCCGACACCTTTGTATGAAGAAGTATGGCATATGGGGAAAAAACTAAAAGTCGAAAGGTTTCTGCCCGACAGCAACCATATCCATCTGGTAAAACAGGCACGATGTCAGGAAAAGTAAAAAACATAAATAAATAAATAAAAAATAGACACACAGTGAGTGATTTCACGTTGTTATCATAAAACATTCATAGATACACAAGGTGCATCGAGAATTATGTAGAAACACCAAGGGAAAGTGTAGGGAGTCCAGGGACGCTATACTGTGAATTCTTAAAAGGTTCATTGTAAAACAGGTGAGCTCTACCGATAAACAAGAGGAATTATGATGACAACAAGCTGCTGTGTTTCAAGACAAGGCATCTCTCCTCCTCCCTGGTTGTACTCACCATCACAGATTTACTGTATGTTATCATCAAGCTGAATAGATAGGTAGTGGAAATGTATCTATCTAGACATGTAAGTGTTATCACGTTTTGCACACAGAGACACATTGAAACTATTCATTTACCTCACACATCACATCAAGATGGCTATACTTGAAGGTCATTACTTCCACAACCTTGAATAATGCAGAGATACACTGGAAAGCAAAACAACTTTTTCTTCCGCTTGCTCAGGGCTGATCCCCACTAAGTGGATTGGTTGTCAAAATAAAAAGGGATTAGCTGCCAGCCTGCCACAGGGTGTTTTTCAGATCCTGATTCTCTCAAACATATGTGCGCATGTTTCAAAGGCCGCTCATGTGCATTCGCTACTTTCCTGCTTGAAGATGAAATAGTACCTCATCTTTATTCTGTCTTTTGCCCTCCTAATCTTCTTTATTAGGAGTGGATTCAATGCAAAAGTCAAAAGACCAGGCCTACTTTCTGAAGATACGAACAGCTAATAAAGCAACTCCAAAAACCACGCAGTGGAAGATGAATCACTGTGTCTCGTATATATGCCTCTGTCTGACAAAATGGGGCCTCTATAAAACAACGCTCCAAAAAAAAGAACTATTTTCTGGTAATGCATCAATTTCAAACCTGCAAACTTATTGTTTTCTCCTCGCAAAGCCCCAACAGTAACACAAGGCAGAAGAACACAGTAAGATCCTGAGTGTTAACGTATTCATTTGTAAGAGTTTGCAAATGCCTGCATTTTGGTTACATTGGTACACTCTCAAGAGTTAAATGAACCCTGGGGGTTTTACTGTGCATAATATAGTTACACACAACGGACTGAGGCGATGCTAATGTATATTGGATGCCTTGATTTAAGTCACGGCAGAGGAACTTTTGTTTCCTGGTAATGCAGTTAGCATTTCTGCTAATTTGTGCTTCGGTTTTAATGACCCCTAATCATTTAAGTGCTCAGTTGAGGGAGCTGAATGAAAACCAAGGGGCCACAGGCTGACCTAAACTAACCTGAGTGTCATGTCGCAGACTCTAGGGCTGTGTGTGTGTGTGTGTGTGTGTGTGTGTGTGTGTGTGTGTGTGTGTGTGTGTGTGTGTGTGTGTGTGTGTGTGTGTGTGTGTGTGTGTGTGTGTGCACTCATCCTGAGGCCTTGGAGAAATGTGAACAATTCCAGCTTTAAGCGGTGAAATAAAAGGTCCAGAACAAATGTCACAAAGTCATTTAAAACCATCTGCTCAGCGCTTTAGCAGAAACTCTTTGGGCTCTGGGGCCAGTCACACACCATTTGGTGCCGTGGTTGCCATTACAAACAAAATGCTTTTTTTCCCCTGTTTTGTTTCCGTAAAGCGTCAACAGCTGCCTGTTTGTGAAGGCAGAATTAATTAAATGAGATGACAAGATCACTGTGTGCTCCTAACATGGAACACTCTCTCGGGAGAGATATGCCGCTTTGCCATCCTTCTCTGCGTAATGAACATTTCCATTACGGCTAGATGAGTTCATCTGCCCTCATGCTCTCCTGGTAAAGTTCCTGTTATCTCTCTGGCATTGAAAAAGCAGAAGGTAGACAAAGTCCAGATAGGACTCCGGCATCCAGTAATGTGAGCAACAGACGCCGACATTGTTGTAATGGCAAGGGAATGGAGGAAATTGTGTTGATTAAAATGTTATTGCTAACATAAACCTTGCGAAACACAACTACACTTAACCACAGGAACACAGTGTTCGGGTGTGTTCGCTTGTTTTTCTACCTTTATGAGGACAAAGTGCTTCTCCCAAATCCAAGGATTTACGAGAGGATTCTTGTTTGGTGGTAGAGAATCAGTAGGGCTACAGAAAAAGAATATAGTACGATAAAGTTGTGTGTCTGTGCATGTGTGTACGGCGTACGCACTCATGTGCACACACACCGCGCGCACGCACGCACACACACACGCACGCACACACACACACACACACACACACACCTAGCTTACTTGTATCCTCAGACATCACCTCAGACACCTCTCCCGGAAGTCTCCCGGGAATTAGAGTCCACACCCGGACACCCGCGAGGGGTCATAAATCACCAGGCGACCTAATGGTTGATTTTCGGGGAGCGGTTTCTATTTACTGATCAGATCCGGTTTTGAGCCCGCCAATTGGCTTTGTATTGTTATGTGCACACATTAAGCACACAGATCGTATCTGCAACCCCTTTTACCTTGTCTTGTTTAGTTCTCATTTGTCGCTGAACTGTCAATCTAGCAAATGTATAAAAATCTTTTGCTGTGTATAATATTTAACAATATTCATGGGTTAAAGTTCTCAGTCACCATGACTGATTTCAATCATGATTTGGATTCCATATAATTCAGCATGTCTTCTATGGAAGCATGATGTACAGCAGAACAAATAGATGCACTGAGAGCTTGGAGCAGATTGGCTATTTTTGGTTGTTAATTATTATTTTAAGATTAGAGCATTTTGAAGAGGTCAAACTAGCACTTATGTTCACAAGCATCTTTCAAAAAAAATTAATAGCATTTAAAACGGTGGTAACTCTCATTGGTGATATTGCAGCAACATTTTAGATTTTTTTTAATTACATTTTTGCACCCCGGCGCACATGCATGCACAAACGCTCGGCGCAAACAGTCAAACTGCATCCTATACCAGATCTGTCTGCCTATAACAGGAAATCAATGAACGACTGAAGGAGAGCTGGTGAACAGAGGGGAACAATCGCCTCTTGTCTTCGGCTTTTTCCTTTGCTCCCTTTTTACGCTCCCTCTGCAGGTCTGCACTGGCAGCGGAGCATGTCCTGACATGTCCACCCCACACACACCTCAGACGCATGGCTCCCTGGCCACCACTAGAGCTCCCACTCAGACCACCGACTGCAGCCCGGCGTGAGCTCAACCTAACGCCCCCCCCCCCCTACTTTGGCTCAATCATGATGAACCAACGATTACCCTCTCAAACACGCAAACACGCGCACACACACACACACACACACACACACACGCCAGCACACAAACACACTCATGCACGGACACATGTACGGCTGTACGCATACAGACATAAGAGATGTGTCCCGGACCCGCACACACACACACACACACACACACACAGACAGACACAAACACACAGATATACACACATGTGCAGTCACATTCCCATACTGCCTTTGTCTCACACAGATATAATTACACACACACACACACACTTGAATACACCAACCCCCATCCATCTCATCATAAAAGCTGAAAGCCCCCCTGCATTGCCTCCACCCCCCCTTGGCATCTGGTGCAAACAACACTCACACCACCCCCACCCTAACAACAGTCACACCACCCCCCCACCCCCACCCTAATTGCTCCACATGTTCAACCTCTCTCTCTCCTCTGTTTCTATAAGCTAGAGTGAACCTCTCTCTCTCTCCTATGTTTCTATAAGCTAGAGTGCAACAAAAGCTTTTGAAGCACTAGATAGGATTTCAGGGCTGCATTCACTGGGGTGGCATCTAATACACACATGCACGCACGCGCGCACGCAGGCACACGCACACGCGCACGCACACACACACACACACACACACACACACACACACACACACACACACACACACACACACACACAGGCAATCAGCTTCTCCGAGGATATAAGGAAACCATGGGGTCTGTGTGTGTGTGGGGGGGGTCACCAGGTTCAGGGGTCCTTCCCCCTACCGGAAGAACTACCTCAATAAAGAGCTTCCTGCTAGAATCCCACAAAACTCACGTGTGTTTGCGTTTCGCGGGCGCACACACACACATACACACACACTCACACTCACACTAGTCTCACACTCACACACCCGCGCACACACACACACACACACACACACACTTCGCCACTTTCAAGTTATTTAGATCAAAGGTTACAGCGATCCTGCTGTCCTAAAAAGTGTTAAAAGTACAACATTTAATTTAAATAGCTTCATAATTAGTGAAAAAATGATAATAATAATCTTGATTGTAAATGTATGATAGAATACGTACAATATAATATCTGCAGTGATGGAGGTCTCCCTACTCTCCCTACTGAGAAATGGACATTCTGATTTTGGTGGCGGTATCAAATAAGTTATTTGAAGCAGCCTGCGCACCATGCCCTAGATGGGCCGTGGTTCGCACATCATTGCAGTTCACTCTCCATCGGCAGAGGGAGAGAAATTACATAAAACTTAAGGACTGCAGCGTTGACATAATGCATGTATTATTTCCCAGCGCCAACTGTAACTTTCTTACGACTTGGGAAGCGTAATGTTCGCACAACCACATCACTGCGACCTCGAATCCGTCACGTCGGGTGGAAAAACAGTGGATCTGACAGGGAGAGTCCATTGGAGATAAAGATGTCCAGCAGGACAGGCTGGACAGAATATGGGGTGTTGGATTTGGCCAGACATGAAAGAAGCCGATATGAGCCAGAATGTGTGTAATATGGTTATTAAACGTCTAGAGGCGTTTCATCAAGGGAGGACAAAGTGAGAGGGATTTTTATGGACTCGGGATGGATGCGTTTAGTAAATAACCCAGCGTCATGGTTTTTCCAGGGGCAAGGAGGGCTCTCTTTGAATTAGGCTCCGGCTGAACTTGGACCGGCACAATGGCGTTCAAACGCTGGCTGGCAGCGGAGGCGATGATGCAGACAGAACAAATTGCAGGGGACTTTGAGGAGGAGGAGTTGCTTTCTGGAGTTGTAGCCTGGGAATCGTCTCTCAGCTCCTGCTAAACATATCTAGTGTGTAACCCTCTCAAGCTATTTTCACTACTTTTTACGTGATAATGTCATACAAAGAAATATGGCATTCAATTATGAGAAAACACACAAAACACGAAATACGGAGTGTCCGCCCGACAGCGCCGGTAACCTCATTGTACGGACCAGGTCATTTTATATCTTAAAGAGCCACTCTGCCGAAAGTGCATAAGGCATTTCCTTTGTCTCACTGAAGACCTTGACATTCCATTTTTTGAAGCGGAGGCTGATTTCATTCATCAGCGAGATGTAGATGGAGGGATAAAGACGAGAGGATGAGACATAATAAAACATCTCCTAAACGCCTGCCTCAGGGGACTGCCAACGCAGTCTGAGTCTGTGTCTCTGTCGGTTGTGTGCGTGCGTGTGTGTGTGTGTGTGTGTGTGTGTACTCCTCCCACCCTGTCCCCTTCACTATCATTACATACTGTGGTCCCGGACTACAATTAGCGCAGCCTGCTGTACGCTCAAAGTATAAAAGCACGGTCAAACACACACGCACGCACGCACGCACGCACACACACACACACACACACACACACACACACACACACACACACACACACACACACACACACACACACACACACACACACACACACACACACACACACACACACACACACACACACACACACACACACACACACACACACACACACACACACACACACACACACACACACACACACACACACACACACACACACACACACACACACACACACACACACCTCTGGGCTTGTGGGGTGTTTGCAACCTTTCTTTTCTATAATTTTGATCCCACGATTTTGCAACCCATTTTTTTCACCCAGTGTCAATTATCTATGTAATCCTGAGCGCTACACTTCCTCTGCCAACCTGATGGGGCAGCGGACTGACCTAATGCTTCCTTCTATGCATGAGGAGTCCAAGCTGCTTCTTTTCACCTGATGGGGAGGAAATTTCCCCGGCCGGACGTAGTGCGTGAAAGGAACACGTTATTCCGACCAGTTCCTTTCCCCTCCATCAGGCGCCCCGGCTGGCCAGGGGGAGGTAGTTTAGAGATCAGGATTACTGCATGTTTTTTGTGAGGGTACCTACCAAACTCCACACAGAAAGGCCTTTCGCCAACCCCGCCTCGGGTATGGGTACTGATGACGCAGAGGGGGGAACACGCCCCCCAGCACCCACAGCGTCCCCAGCAGGGAATCGAACCCAGGACCTTCTAGCTGTGAGGTGACAGCACTACCGACTGTGGCACCGTGCCCCGTTGTGCAACCTTCTAACGGTCATTAAATGACCTCCAATCTGCTCGCGTTTCTCTGTTGCTGGCAAGAAGGCAAGTGTGGCTGCATCAACAAGCACAACAAGAGCGGAGAAACGGAGAAATGAGAGAAGAGAGGCGAGAGAGACAGAATGAAGGAGGGATAGACCAGAGATAGGAGAGAGAGAGAGAGAGAGAGAGAGAGAGAGAGAGAGAGCAGTGATCTCAATTAAAAATCCACAAGTTCAGGCATCGGTTCTCTCCGTTAACTCTGCCTTCCTGTCCCGGCATGCTCTGTCCCCGAGACGCAACAGTGGGGAAGAACAAAGGCAACAGTCACCAACGCACATGCACGCACGCGCACGCACGCACGCACACACACACACACACACACGCACACGCACACGCATACACACACACACACACACACACACACACACACACACACACACACACACACACACACACACACACACACACACGTACACACAAACCCCTCCTCCCCCGGAAATCAGAACATGGTGAGGTTACTCGTCCTTGTCCATCCGGTGAAGACACTCCCCCCGTTGGCAACACCTGGCCATTTGCCAAAGAACACCGCAAAAAAACTACAAGTTCATTTTATCTTTGAAAGTTAAGAGAACACTTCTCATTTCTCTGTGTAGGCTGACACAAAAGCGGAGAGAGAGAGAGAGAGAGAGAGAGAGAGAGAGAGAGAGAGATTTTGCCTTTTTGGAACTTAGTGTTGACCTTGAAGCAGACTTGGAGTCTCAGACGAGGAAGCCTAATGTGTGTGTTTTGTTTTTCCAAATGTTCTAATTTTCTCAAAAAACTTGCAGCATCCATATTCTGGGGGGAACATTAGCCAAAAATAGCTGACCTGCAAGCTCACAATGGGTCGCAACGCCTGTAGATTCGGTAGATGGAAACGGTGGTCACAGTTGTAATTCAAGTCCAGTTCTCTAAGTCTAGACAACAGGGGTTTATGTGGTTAAACATATAAATGAAATCGAGGCACTTCTTACCTCGAGGACGTGTTCATCCTGCTGCTCTCTGTCCAGACGCCTCGACGTGGTGGTCACCAGACCTGTCGGGACAGGATCAGAATAATCGCATTAGCCACACAACACACAGCAATGTTTATTTAATGTTCTGGCGGGTTTCATCTTGTTTCCTCATCCACTCAAGCCTGGTTTATAACTTCAAAAATGGAGCCATCCACAAGCTCACGTGTCACAGTGCGACATAAGGACACAAGGTAGGGACGCCAGGGCGAAAAGTGTTTAATTCCTGCAATGTGATAATGATAAAGTCACAAGACACAATGCCACGGTTCATGAGGATGAGGAGGGAGATTTTTGGAATACCTGAGTTAACTTCGTTTCGAGCGCCTGATGCCCTCTGTTCTCCACTGTTAAAAATAGAAGCGAGCTGACCCCGCGATGCTTTGGAACAGACAGAAAGAAGTAAGAGAATTCCTGACTTTATGTTGTTTGCGCAGACCAAGCGGCCCCATTCACATGTCGTTGCGTAACTCGAAGCACCTGATGGTTATCTCATGACCTTCCGGAGAGGTTTGACAGAAGTCAAATTTAGGCACACTTTGCGTACATAAGAGAATGCAGTCTTTTTTTGTTTCTTTTTTTTATGAGCACTTTAATTCATTGACAAACGGCACCATGAAAAAGTGATTTAATCTCTACTGTTGAATCGAATATAAAAAAAGAAATAAATATTATTTTTTTCTCCAGTTTGAATAAATATTTTAGCTGAATACAAGCGTATTCACGGGTCTGCAGCAACCACCTGTGCAGACACCGCAGAGAGTTCAGTTATGGGTCTGTGAAAAGCAGGGAGGCTTTCCCGTAGCCGTGTGTTTGGTGGACCCAGTGGCCCAGACGTTAGGCCCCTCTGCCTTCCACATGTGAAATACCACCAAGGTCTGCCAACGCTGGCCAAACAGCAGCAGCGTCCCGGGACTCCCCACCCTGCTTTTAACGCTTCCCACAAGCTGAATAAATACACACAGGCTGGGCAGACGGTAGATCCCCCCCCCCCCCCACACACACACACACACACACACACCCAAGCGCTAACTGGTATCTCAAACCATTCTCCTTTTTGAGAGGACTTATAAAGTTGTATGTATTTCTGGTGTATATGTTAAATGTATGGACATTTGTTTTGGTTGTTTTTTTAGGCAGATATTGATGCCATGTGACACACGTTTTTTGTTTAGATCCCAGCATGGAACAATGTTGCAAAAATCAAACAAGGCCTGAGGTCAGAATCATTTTATTTTCTGTCAAATTAACAGAGGAGAAGAGAAGAGAAGAGAAGAGAAGAGAAGAGAAGAGAAGAGAAGAGAAGAGAAGAGAAGAGAAGAGGGAGAAAGGATATGGGTCCCTTGGTTAGGTTATGAGCGGGGTTACGCTGTAATAGCAGCCTTGCAGAGACGTTGAGTGCAGGGTAGAAGTGCCAAGTCCGACCGCACCAGAGCCGTCTGCCCTGCCACACTGCGCCTGATTAGCATAAAGCGGAGGATTTCCGAAACCCAAACCCATCAATGGCACATATGCCTGGAACCAGAATAGCTAGCCACAACTTACAGCTCCCCAAAAATAACCCCCTTTCCCCTCAGCACTGCAGAATGCGGGAGCCTCTATTTCTCTCTCTTTTCTCTTTCTTTCCTTTGCCCTTTTGCTCAAGGTTCTACAAAGCCTGCACGGTGCTAGGCGGTTAAACGGCTTCTAAAGAGTCATTGGGAGGCCGTAAAGGGCCGCGATGACAGAGAATAAAGACTCCGTCTCCCAACTAGCAATGGCCTTCTTTTGTAGTCCCAGTTCACGGGAGAGAGTTAATTCCAAACGACATTTTTAAAGACTATAAAATATGCAAAAGCTGTTCTCTGTTGTAGTTGTCACTTTGCAAGGCAACTGAATAAAGGTAAACAGTAGGATCAAATTACCAGCTTTTACTAGAGGACAGGGGGGGGTCTAGTTTCTCGCTGCATGTGGCCTCTCTCTCTCTCTCTCTCCCCCACCCCTCTCTCTCTGTCTCTCTCTCTCTCTCTCTCTCTCTCTCTCTACTTTCTGTCAAACTCCCATCTCTCTCCCTTTCTACCACTCTTCCCTTTTCATTTTTTCTCTGCCCTTTTCTCCTCTCTCTCTCTCTCTCTCTCTAATCTGCATGTTTACTCTTATCCCCAGTGTGTTCATTGAACTCTTTAATTCTCGGAGGATTGCACAGTGAGCTTTCCCCGGCGGTGAGCTCCAGATCTCAAGAGTCAGTCGATTATGGTCAATGGCTAAAATTAACTTTCTCTAAATCTGCCCTGCACATTCTAGACACCTTAAAAAAAAGGAGTCCAGGAATGTTCCTTTGATGAAAGACTATAGGAACACGTGTAGGGCTGGAGCTGGAGGCCATACAAAAATACAGTTAGCATATCTAGCACCTGAAACTTAAGGAGCTGCATAAACCTCTGGTCGGAAAGTTCGGCAGGCCAAGCAAGGAACTGCACCAAGGGGAGTCTGCAAGTTACAACCGCACTGCATAACACACACACACACACACACACACACACACACACACACACACACACACACACACATACACACAGAGGGTAGGTGTCCTCAGGCGTGGGTTGAGCCGGGGCCGACAGTAATTATAGCCATACTGTTTTGAGAAGGCAGGGAAAAACAAGAAGCACGCAAGCAGTGTTGCCGCTGTCCTCCAACTCCAACCACCACCTCAAAATGGATGCCTCAGGGGGGCAGGGAGTGTGTGCGTGTGTGCGTGCGTGATCATTTATATATGTATGACTAGATCAGAGTGTATGTGTGTGTGTGCGTGCGTGTGCGTGTGTGTGTGTGTTTGAGCGTGCGTACATGCATATATTTGGGGGGTGTTAGCCATGGAGCCGTGGGACATTGTTGAGCAGCTTCAAACCCAGGAGTTACTGCTGGTGATTACCACTCTGGTGTCTGACACAGATAGTTACGGTGACACACATTTAGCTGTGACTGCAGACGAACGGGAATGCGCTGGTTGTCTACCGGCAGGCTATAGAGTCGTGGTGACCCTCCACACACACACACACACACACACACACACACACACACACACCCCAAGGCCACCGATCCCTAGATTTAAGTGCCTTGACATGTTTCACTGGTACCACGTGCTGTTTCTGCAGCAACAACTCAGCCATGAGCTAAAACATTTTTGATTTGTTGTCTTGGGTTTTGTTGGGTTCACGCTTGTCTGGGGAAAAAATAAACATCACCCCCCCGCAGCAACTCATCTACTCAATTTGGCGCTTGAGACCGATTTCTGTCCCAAGCGTGCAGGTTGATGTTTTCTGTTTCATTATGAGCTGGTTATCGGTATCTGTGGCATGGTGGCTAAAGATGGCTCGTTCTTGACGAGTGCCAGGTTTTCTCCAGGCCTTCAAAACAAACCATGCTGTTTCGACAGCAGCTACTCGGAATTAGCGCTGCAAGCAGAGGAGCACGGATTTGTGCAAGCATGTTACATGCTTACGACTGTTTGTCCAAGAAAAGTTCCAAACAAGGCTCACCGGCTGAGTCCAAATAAGCAGGGAATTCCAGTGGTAATTTAACTCGGAAATGTACCTGCATTTTATTTCCACACTTCCGAGTTAAAGTAAGCCGATTTTGTTGTGTGCCTGACTGACTGACTTCCGGTCTAACTGATTGACTGGCCTGAGAGGTCCATCTAAAGCTCTCAGAGAGACATATTATTTAGCAAGAAGGAAAGATACCACACTTGACACATTGTTGAAAGCCCTGCGATGTCACCCAGACAGACCAACAACTAAACACAGCCATGGCAGTGTCAAAAAATTGTGTAGGCACATGGTTAGAATATTCAGACAGTCTATCTCTCTTCTCTCTCTCTGTGAGAGGAGTCTTTGTGAAGCTGGCTGACATTTAACTGGATAGCATTATCACCAAGAGAATAGACCCGGCTAACCCACTTCACAGCTGCAACACATATATCACACACACGCGCGTACACACACACACACACACACACACACACACACACTGGTAGAACTAATGTGTGTGATAAGACTGACACATAAACAAAGACAGACACGTGAAAGCCGTCTGACCAGTGGTGGAAAAAGTACTCAGATTTTTTACAAGTCCAGAATTCTAAATTTACTTGAGTAAAAGTACAAAAGTATTGGTATCAAAATGTACAAAATGTACTGAACATTGGAAACACTCCAGTAAAGTCTAAACCACACCCTTGTGAACTGTGCGGTGCAACTATACTATTATTGTGGTAGTTACTGTACTGTACTGTACTGTACCGTACAGTTTTATTGTTAGTTATTGGAGTCATTGGAGCGGTGTGCACAGTTTCAAAAATACCTCAAACTTGAGTAAATGTACTTAAGTTACTTTCCACCACTGCACATAAAAAAGGAGACAGATATCCACTTGACTGTCATAAACCCCCCACAGCCATACACATGATAGTAGAACAGGGAAGGAAACCACATGAAGCTAGAGCCACGGCCGATGCATCAGGCTGGCCTAATTATATGGGGCCATTCTTTAACCTTTTGGAAACGACAAGGGTGTATCTGCAATTATGCAGCCGAGACACATCTCCAAGATAGGGATCTCAACCAAATAATCTGGCATCGGTCATCGAGCTCTGCATGAGACCAACTGACAGGTCACTGATGAGGCAATCGTAGCTGGTGGAGGTCATAGCTGAAGTGTATGACTGCCCGGCTTGCGTGCTAACTGATACCATTTGCTACTATGACCGGAGTATGTGTATGTCAGGATTTATCCACATGTTAGTGATTCCCATTGCCACGGTAACCACACACACACACACACGCACGCACGCACGCACGCACGCACGCACCTATACATCCAGATGCTTGTGAGAAGGGTTTGATTGACATGTACGCTCATATAAACAGATGGGTAATTGGAAGCCATGGAGCTGTTTTGGAAAACCAGCTGGGCCATCACAGCTCCTCCACAGCTAATATAATCTCAGATATTTAGACTGGAGAGAGAGAGGGAGGGGGGGGGGGGAGTAGCAAAGGAGACAATGACAAATGGGTACAAAGAGAAACTAAAAAATATAAGTATAGACATACTGTATAGTCAAGGGCAGAGACAGACAAAGCAATAGACTTACAGAGAGCAATAGAGAACGTAAGACGAATATATTTTGCAGCATAAACGGAGACTGTGTGTGCGTGTGCGCGCGTGCGTGTGTGTGTGTGTGTGTGCGTCTATGAGTGGGTGGGTGGAGATGGATGTGAAAAGGCAGTTTCCTGGTGGACTATAGGTGTTTATAAAGCTGATGTGTACATTCCTAGGCTTGCTCATGCAAAGAAGACAGGTCTGGTGTGAACAACTGGAGGTTGTCTCTCCCAGACGGAGGCCATCGTGGGATAACACCGTTTAAGCTGCTCTTAGGTGGCCAATTCCTTCCCATCTGTTTTAGCAGGAGGCTCGGAGTCCCGGGTGATAGATAGGGAAGGGAGGACGGGGAGAGACAGGTGTGTCTGTGTGTGTGTGTGTGTGTGTGTGTGTGTATAGTGTTCTACAATTAATCAACAACCACGGTTCCATTTTTAACTCCTGAGAGTGTCAACATGGACCTCTTCTTGGTCCATGTTGTCACTCTCAAAGAGTTAAACTGACACTCGGAAGGTGAGGATCTGGCTGCTACTGGGTGGTCCACCTTGCTGGTTGGAACCCCCTGCGGAGGGAAGCTACTGAAGGACAGCAACAGTTGGGCTCAGAGCACATTCTAACTGAGGAGAGACACACTATCTAATTTTCCCCACTGCTCCTGCAGGACAGGAAGGGCCTTTGTCCTTTTGGCACTCAGGTTCTCCTTTAATGGCTGTTTGAGACCCGTGCCAGTTGTTTGGGATGAAAAATCACAGGAAACTGCAGGAAGTTGTTGGAGGTAGTATCTGCTTCCTATCTGGCGTCCCTCCAGTGCTTATCGGCTGAGGCCTTAACATGTCACGGCCAGCACTAGTGTATCTATATACTGTATGTCTCAGTGTGCGTGCGTGCGTGCGTGAGAGAGAGAGCGAGAGAGAACATAGATAGTGTTAATGCATATTTTTCCCCCTCCCTCAATGAAAACCACAGAAGGCGTTGTTGAAAGGTGATACGAACGCTGCGAGCATGAATGCTTTACAGCACCGGATCCCAGTAGATATGGACCCCCCACCCCCACCCCTCAATCCACTGCAAGCCACCACCATTCTTCTTTCTTTCATGCGATGGCGGGGGCATTACGAATGCATATAAAAACCTCACAGAGGCAGCTGAGCCTGCCAAGGCATCACCCGAGATATTCCTTTTCAGCCTAGGACAAAGAGGTTGTTGGCTCCAGGCTCGGTGGGGGTGTCTAACGGGTCGGGGGATGTTGAGGGGGCACGGGGCATCGCCATTTAGCCTGCGCTGTGTTTCCAGCGCGGCCTCAAAACTTCACCCAGGTTTACCTTTCTTTCATCGCTGTTCTGACCTGCCAAACTGAAAGGTGCCACTAAAGGGTCAAATACACAATCGGGAGCATACAGACTAGGGCCTCAAAAAAGAAAAAAAGAGGGGAAAACTCTGTGTAACAGGAGGCCCATTTGAATCAATGGCTTCTGCTATACTATTGTTAGACGAGCAGAACACAGGGCAGCTCTTTATGATAGGTGGAGTCTTTTTTGTGTGTGTAAAGGCTTTATGCACACATCGAGAGCACAGCTCTCATGTAACAGGTGAGAATTGCATACCAACGACAATACATCAGGGGGTGAGGGAGGGTTTGGGGGTTGAGGAAAAAACAATATATCTCTGGTGGAAATGGAACATGAGCACGTGTGCCAGCGAAAGCTTTGTAGGGACACGTTTAACCCATTGGCATTTCCTGCCGACGTTCCCCTTGCAAAATGTTAGCAGGTTAATTTTTAACGGAGCGCCCACCCAGGAGAGAGTGTGTTATCAGAGTGATTCAGATGGAACGGTCCAACCAGGAAATAGATTAGGAGTGGATAGAAGATAGAAGATAAACACACTCCAACTCCAAAGTGATATATGCCCCACTTCTCTCCCCGTCCCTCCCAGGCAAACTTCCTGTGTGTGTGTGTGTGTGTGTGTGTGTGTGTGTGTGTGTGTGTGTGTGTGTGTGTGTGTGTGCGCGCGCGTAGTAGTGCGTCTGACAGCATGCATGGCTCGCCCACGCGCGCACGCGCGCGCAAGCTCAAAGTCTGCTCGGTCACAGGAGGCCAGCGGCATTTCAAAAGCCCACGGGAACCCGTTTCAGAAGATAACTGTGTCACTGTGCTCTGCCCCTCTCTGGCAGGTGCAGCAGCAGCATAATGAAACAATCCTGTCCACCTCTGCGTGAGAACAGAACAGAAGAGAGTAAAGGTTTGGCATGGGGTGGAAATAGTCAAGTAAGCATGAGGAGTCATACGGTCTTCCACCCTCACAGCTGAGCGCTCTTGCAAGTTGCTGGGGGTCAGTGTGCAATGTGGTCCGCAAAATAAATGAAATAAGCTTTTTTTATGTTTTCTTAAGGCCCCGAAAGAATCCTGTTCAGTGTGGGAGAATGGAGGATGGAGGGAGAGAGAGGGGTGGCTAAGAGGGATGGGGAGGGGAGCCGTGAAGACTATGGTATGTGTAGTAATAAACCTGATAGGTCTCCTATTCATTACAGCCAGTGGATTGGTTGTGTGTGTGTGTGTGTGTGTGTGTGTGTGTGTGTGTGTGTGTGTGTGTGTGTGTGTGTGTGTGTGTGTGTGTGTGTGTGTGTGTGTGTGTGTGTGCATGTATGTGGGTGAGTGTACGTGAATGCATGCGCATACCAGCTATCATCATTCTATATTTATACGCAACTTTATAAACAGATTATTCTTCGTAACGTTACACAAAAGCATGTCATATATCCAATGACAACATGTCTACATGTCACCCCCCCCCTTCTCTCTTCAACAGACCTGATCCAGTGATTAGAGACCCTCAGCTTCTCCTATCTAACAAACACAATTTCCATCTCTGTGTCCAAGAACAGCAGTACAAAGAACAAGTGGGCAAGACCCCCTGCTCATTCCTAAGCTCTCTCTCCCTCTCTCTCACTGAACAGGCTATATGCAGACCCTGTGGTTCCAGTCTCTTAGCTGTTAGGATTGTGTCGCTGTCTCTCTGAGAGAGAGATGGGGGGGGGAGGGGTAGTCAAGAGAGAAGAGCTGGCCTTGCACTTTAATAACAAACCAAAGTCAGAGAACAACCCAAACAGCAGGACTTGTTTACTCGGCAGAAATTAAGCAGGCCCTAAGCCCTTCATCCTGGGCTTTACTGAGCCAGTGCGGGGATCATTGGCCAACGAACACCACCCAACATGCCGTGGAGAGAAGTCTTCATCTGTGTTAGACTGACCTGCTTGGATGAACTCACTGAGCTGTCGTGCTGCACACAGCACATGTCGAGTTAGAATCATTATTTTGTTTATTTTTTGTTTTGTTTTGTTTTCTAAACTCACCCCCTTCAGACTCTATACCTCACCATCTAGCACTCATCACTCCTTGTTCTACGTCTTTATTATTTTTGTTTTACTATTTTAATATGCTTGTACTATTGGTTACTTGTTCACATATTATGTTATTTGTCTAAGATAGCCACATATTCTAAGTATGTTATTTAGACAGACCCTAGGTTAATGAATACTAATAATAATCATGATGTTTACTTGGTATCCTAGTTACGTTGTGACACTTAGTTTCTTTGTGCTCCATTTGCGTGACCATTTAACTTTGTTTGTTGACTCGGGTTCATGCCATGTACTATGATCTTGTACTCTGTCACTCTGGATGAGTATGCCTAACAGGCATATTGTAAAATCATGTTTTTGTATGCGCCCAAACAAATAGTGGTTGGTGGTTCACAGAACGACGGCCAGTGAACTCTATTACTTGAGAAAGAATGGACAACACAGAGTGTGACGCAAGCTAAGTAGATTCATAACGACTTTGACCCATTTCACATCCAGAGCAGCTGATGACATTTACACTCCTCATGGGGGTCTGGTGAGAGTCATGATGCTACATGCTTAATATGAGCCTGTTGTAAACAACTTTTAAAGGCCCATATCTGCAACGGATTTGAAAAATTAATTAAATAAGCGTTGCCAATACAGTGTGTGTGTGTGTGTGTGTGTGTGTGTGTGTGTGTGTGTGTGTGTGTGTATATATATATATATATATGTATATATATTCAATTTAAGGAACATCTGACAGATTTTTTGTGTCGCATTCAAAGCCAGTTGTGTGGCTCGACGTGCGATGAAGGACACAGGAAGGGCCTGCGGTGGGATGCTAGCCGAGCTAGCCTGAAAGATACGCCTCCATATGGAGCTCTCTGAAAACCACCAGCAAAACATAGGCCTGGCTAGAGCTCTTTTTCCTCTTTCTCCACTCCATCACAACGCTTTGTAGCTACGCCAAGACAGGGCCCATGCTTCCATTGCAATTTTGGACTGTGTAATTACAGAGGCGCGCGTGTTGTAAATTTAAACATTTTCAAAAACCTGCAATATGCGGTGAAAATGTCATATTGAGTTGATAATGTGGACAGATATCGGGACTATTTTCATCCCACACAGACGGAAAATAAAAGATCATTTCTAATCTCCACTGAGGACATGGAGGCTGATTCTGAAGTGAAAGGAAGCTCCATTCTCCCTCTCTCTCCTTGACTCACTATTTTCCTCTTTATGCTCGATATGCCCTGCTCTCGTCTCCTTGTAATGCTGTGGTCTCTCCTCACCTCTCCTTTCCTTTCCTTTCCTTCCTACATCGTCTGTAAATCTGTCCCCGCCTCACTCCTCCAAACGGGAGGACAAAAGCAATGTAACAAAACTTTTCTTTGTGAGGAAGGTGAGCCTGACACGCAAGGCTCTGTGTCCCGCTGATAACATTTGAACATGCTTTAATATGTGCTTACAGATCTCAGCCGCTCAGCCCCGTTGCCCTCTGTGCAGAACGGTTGTTTATGTTTTCCTTTCATCATTCCTCTCGCATTCTAATAAAATGCAGCCAGTGTTCGTGTAAACAGGCTCCTTTCCTCAGTGGGACCGGCCATAAACTCTGATTTCATAAGAACGCCTTAAGCCGGAAGGTGTGATGGTGGTGGAAGGGGCATGCTTACCCCAAAATATGTGGGTTAGGAGGAATTTATGCAGAGGCTGAGTGAACGGGTTACTAAATGGGTTGTTGATTAAAAAACAATGGATGTTGCACAAGCATGAACTCGGTAGAGTGCAGACCTCCATAAAGGCGTAACCCCCCCCCCCCTTCAACTTCAATCCAAACGCCAAATATTCACAGATTCAGCATTCACGCGGCAGTCCATGGGTCTCCAGTGAATGGCACCCTGCCTCCCACGTGGGAAGGTTAAATGAAAATCATTATGGGTTCAGGCACAATTGATCAAGAGGGTTGTATTGATCGGTTCATTGACCAGAGGAAACCACAAAGGCTCTTAAAGCAACAGTGACTGATCAAACATCATTACATTTTGACAGCAGGTGAAATGCGGCAACTCAGGACTGGTGAAAAACTTTTGGAAAAATAGAGGCGATCGTGTGTGTGCGCGTGTGTATTCCTTTTTTGAAGTAAACTGAGTTTACTTCATTACAGGTTAGTGTTCCAGAGAAGGAACAATATCCTCTAAACAGTGAGGCCTGTGACAAAAAACTTGCTTTCTTCACAACCAGAGCCTCTCTTGCCATCTTTTAGAAAATCACTTTTGTGCATGAGTGCTTTACTGGACGACAAATATTTAATTTCCCTTTTCTTCTTTCAGCCTTGCAGATTTCTTATCAGTTCAATGTAAGCTGACATCATTGTGCAAGCACACGCACAAAAACCTATCTGTCCTCACCCAGCTTCGGGTAACACTGTGGGTGAATTCAGAACCACACCTTGGCTTTCTCCCTGCTAGAGCCCTTCCTTTTTTTTGCTTCCTTTGACTCTCCTTTTTGGAAAGTGTCCAGGATTAGGCCATGGCTTGCAGGGGAAAGGCATGCTACATGGCGAATCCTTATTTGGTCAGAAAATTCACATTGGCCACTTCAAACCAAAATAACCCCCAGTTTGTTGATGTGACTGCCTTGGAATATAAGGACCACACAAGTCAATGAGGACAAATTGGAGCAACAGTTCCACCCTTACATTCCTCATTTCAATTTTAAATGAGCAGTAGCATTCAGCGCAATCCCGAGAATAATGCAAACTCAAGAGGTAAGCTAGGCTTAGTAATTAACACTCACTGAAAGACCTACAGTATGTGAACTATAAACTATAAAGTGTGCTGTCGTTCCCGTGCACAATGTTAATGAAAATTAGGGTAATTTACTTTCATACCCACTGACTAACAAGCCCAGCAAGAGTTTTCCATTTCGGCCTACTTATGCTGAGGTCAATTACGAATAAGACAAACCACAGTACAATTACTCTGGTTGTGTGTAGGTCCGCAGAGAAGAAAATGAAATGAAGTGAATAACAATTTAATCTGTAAAATCTGCACGGAGCAGACTTTCAAATGACCATTGCAGCAGTGCAACTCAGTCTAATACAGCAGTTCAATCCCTGCATGTTACTGAGCCAAAATTCGGAATCATACAAGCAAAACCTGTACAGACATAGAAATCCTGTCTGTACACACAGTTTCACTTTGCTCCTTTCGCAAGTATTTTCTCCACGATCGTCACTAAAACTGTGCCTTCTCTGGCAGTCTTCATAAAATAATTCTGATGAAATATTCATCGCCCATCCATTTGCAGAAGGCCATTATGTGATACCGTAGAGTGTTAACCCATTTTGGGCGGGAACCCCTTTTGGTGTTAGCATTATGTTATGCTTTAGCTATTGAAAAATATATTTTTACTATTTTTTTTTAATCGAAGAACGACTGACATAGAAAAACTGTCATTTTCAAACAGACATTTTTAGAATCTGATCTCAGGTCAAAATGGGTTAAGAGTGGGGAAAGCCCCTGTATATTCCCTGTAGCGACTACTGTGCTGTCCGTCCTACGCTAAGATTGAGCGTTCACACTGCGGACCCTTTCACAAGACAGCAAACAGTAGCGTCTCTTGGAAAAGGACACTGCTCTTCAGTGTCTGGCTATGTGCATCTCAAACCAAAGCTCAGAGCCTCCATGGGTAATTTAACATCACAACCCGCACTTCATATACATTTGCCCTTTTGCCTATGACGCCCTCAGTTGAAGTAACCGGACGTGGCACGTCATATTCTCCATGTGTCGTCTCAGCCCACTCTCTGAGTTTGCATGATTGTGAGAGGCCGTCCTAATAATAATGTGAGCCACTCAGTGACAGCTTAATGTTATTAATACTCTTAACATGCAGACTGACCTGTGCTAACGGTCTCGCTTTTGAAATGTGACGCGAAGTGGACTGGCGAAACTCCTGCATATAGTTTGGTGCAGTGTTTCCTTGCTGAACTAGCAGACATGTTTAAGATTAGCCTTTGCCTTTGACTGCATTGTAAACACATGACTGTGGCAGCCCTTGACACTCATCAAAGCAGTAGTATATCATCATGTGCTACAGAGGGCCAATTGTATTAGGCCTTCAGTAGAGTTTCTTTCCAATTAAATACAATGCCGATTTCATTAGCTCTATCTCTCTGGTTTAAAGTGTGTGTATTCCTTGACACAAAATATCTATTTAATATAATGTTAAATATAATGTATAATGTTTGGCTAGAATGAATAGCCTCCATACACTGATGGCACCATCGCACATGATTGAACACTACTGCTGCTTTAAGAGCAATGTGAGGTGGTGGCCATCTTACCTGTCTTGGTGTTAATGGCAAAGAAGCCCTGGGGGTTCCCACTGGTGATCCTGTACGTGAGCTTGTCGCTGGCCTTGGCGTCTGGGTCGACCGCCTCAATTTGAATGATGGAGACGTCCTTGGGGGAGTTCTCCATGACCGAGGGGTAGTAGACAGGCTCAGAGGTCTGCGGCGCATTATCGTTGACGTCCTGCACCGCAATGTAGACCTCAACGAAGGTAGAGAGTGGCACCACGCCGCGGTCCATGGCGTAGACCGTCAACCAGTAGTGGGCCGTAGTCTCGTGGTCCAGCAGCTCCTGTGTTCGAATGACGCCTGGTGGAAGGAAAGGAGATACATATAAATATGTGTAGTTTTACATTTGATTTTAGGTCCATGCGTGTTATCAAGTGTATCCATTGCATTCAGGCAATGACAGAATCAAATTATAAAATCAAACATTTTCTACGTTGGTACATCACTGTTCTTTTTTCAAAATATTGAAAATATCTGATCTACAAGTTTGCGTCTTAATGTGACACATTGTGAACGCTATTTTCACTTCTTTGGTATGACACACTTGCACTCTACAATGAAGTAGGGCATTAATCTGCGGAAAAACATAAAAGATCTGAGAGTGACGATATTCTATTACTTTCTACCACAGCATATTTCGGTTGAAAGCACAATAAATATCTCACATCACTGCTACTCAATCAGTGATTTATGATATTGATCGCTGAAGAAGAGAGGCAGATGCTTTGAAAAGTGCCTATAATCTGCCACCGTTAAAAGAAGGAGCTGGGAAAAGAATAACGGCAAGCTGGTGGAACATCAACCACTGCTCTTGTCTTTACATTGGCTGGCAGGGACTTTTCTTTTTTTTTTTACGGCTGGCCATATGCCATGTGGGGCCTACGGCCTTCAGCTGAGCAAACACAACGACTTTCAGAGTTGTTTGAGAGGAGGATGGGTGGCTCGGGGAGTGATACATCAAAGGTGTTATGTAAAGACGCCAGACTGAACATGTTAGGGTACACAGTCATTTCATTTAACAATAGGTTTGAATGCACACGTAGGCGTAATATAGGAATAGCCAACTGTTTTTCAACCTTATCTTTCAGCCTTCATCGGCAGGAGTAATTCCGCCAACACCCTATGTATTGGCGACTCACCAAAGCAGCAAATCGAAAGCATCAGATCGTGTTAAAAAAATGTATAGCCAACAGCTCTGCTGTTATGGGATGATCAAGAACTGCTCGAGAACCAAGGCATCTCAGCCGGCAATCAAAAACATTTTTTTTATTCAACCTTTATTCAAACCATTTTCAACCTGCCTTCATATAATTGGTCCTCACTAATGTTCATGAAAAAATGGCACAATTTCTTTCTACTCGGTCTGTATCTCATAGGAGGGCTGTGGGCATTTCAGGCACCCGTCCACCAGTGACATCATCGATGGGGAATCGAAGCTAATAGAAACAGCAGGCTTTTAATTCCTGAAAAGTTGCAATACGATAATGGAAGCCATCGTTTTTATGATAATACAAATATATATTTATTTTAATCTTATTTAAAAAAGAATCTGCCTAACGATAGGCACATCTCACAACTGAGATCTACAAATTTGACAGTGGAGTGGAGTTCTGCAAAGAATGCCCACAAATTACACATAAAACCCCTTTCGTGCATTTCTTTTTTTTGGCAGGCATCTGGCTTCTAAGACTAAAACACCATCACTAGGTAGCTTGAGGAGGGAAGAAGTACGTGATCAAAAGAGATATGTACCAATGAAATTCCATAGCACTTTTTCTAAACCTACTTAATTATACCAAAGACAAAAACTTTTGATAAGGCCCACCATCATGCACAAAGTGAAAACATAGAAAAACAATGTTTAGTCTTCACTTCTGAGGTGAGGCTTCAAAATGCACACCACCAATAAACATGAGCTCACTGTTTATCTTGATACTGACAGATACAGTGTGGGTGTTGTTGGTCATTTTTCATGATATGTAAAGTATAGCAACAGACCCACTGTCAAAGTTTACTGTGGCCTAGAATTGATAAGGGACATTAAGGAGATAAGGAGACTTCCATGGAAGAGAACGCAGTTCACCATGGAAGTTACTTTCTGTTGCAGTTGGTGACTTTGAAAAGCCTTTGTTCACCAACGGGAACTCAATGAAAGCACACTGTAGGCCGGTAACTGAGAGCAGCCTATCCTTTTAGCCTGAGGGGAGGGGTGGAAGATCTCTAAAAAAAAAAAGACCCACACGGCCACTAAAACCCTCACTTTCTGGGTAGGGTCATTCATTCTCCATTCTCAAGCACAGGTTTGGGTATTTTCTCGAGTTCCAGTGGTTGGCATGCCAAGGATCCGGCACTGTCGTTACTCATCATTACAGCTCTCCTAAGTTAGCTGGAGGCATGTAATAAGACAGGGCAGTATGGGAGAAGGAAACAGATAGCTCCCCCATGATTCCTCCGAGGGAGGATCATACAGGTTATATAGTCAGTGTGTAATGCAGTTGGTTTTAAGCAGTGAAACTCGGCTGGCCAGACTTGCAGCAGCAAAACTATGCAGCTGAACGTGTTGCAGGAAATCACACAAATAAACCTCATAACGACAAGGAAGGTTACAAAAATGACTAATTGATACAAATGCTCTCAGTAGAGACAACATCTACAGTATACTATTGCAGTGACTGAAAGGCATGCTGTTGCTGAAGCACACTGGAAAAACAAATGGCTACTACTGGGGGGAAATATATATATACAGTGCGGCAGGAAATTGCAAATGTGATACATAAATAAGAAATGTGCATCTTAATCTGACTGCTAGCATCCTCCCGAGAGGGAGTTCTAGGGCTGAATGATTTGACTGAATGTTTGGGCCACTTAGGGAAAGTGAAACTTTATAATTGCATTCTTAAAATGAATCACTTTTGTTGAGTTGCATCTCAAGACTTTAATAAATATACAAAGTGCTTAAATTTGCATCTTTTTGCCAATTTCAAATTTGTTTTAATCCTTATTCGTCTTTGACCCAAATATGAATGGGAGGCTAAAGATAACAATATAGAGTGGTACAGGGAGGATGGATGGGCAAACCGTGACTGTCTGAGGAGATGGAAACAAATGGAAAGGGACAGAGGGAGAGGCGTGGGTGATGCGGTCATGTGTGGACCCCCCCACCACCCCGCCAAAAAGGGCTGAGAGCAGCCTAATAAGACAAAAGACCAAGAGAGGAGAGCGGAGGGGGAGAAGATGAGACATCTTTTGTGCTTCAGCCAAGAAAATATATAGTCACGCTTGAAAGCTCAGCCGTTTTGACTGGCAGACACCGACGTAGCGGAACAATCCAGCTCTCCCTTAGGTGTCACACTTTTAACTGCCAACCTTGTAGGTATGAAGATGGCTTAATATTTGCACCATTAAACACACGCGGCGAGTATCTATATGAGCCTGGACCTTGGACCTCATGTCGAGCCTGACGCCCACACACCTTTGTCAAACCAACGGGCGGTGTTGTTGATTTAGCTGGACGTTTTGCAACGAAGGCATTGACATTTTTTATCTATTACTTATTTTCTTTCACCCACCAAAATACCCCACTAAGGCTGTCGTGGTTTGAATGCCAACATTTATCAATATATTAACTGCGGGAGGATAAATTACTGACACAAAGCATATAAAAGATGAATCAGAGGAATTTGCTTGACACGCCTGTCCCATACGCCCAGGTTACTCATGGGAGGCGGTTGCAAAACTTGCCCTTGGGCCAGTACAAAAAAGCAGACTATGCAATAACCTGTGCCAAACTTTATTCCCTTCCCTTCTCCACTACTTTCCTTGCCCTGTGGCTTTGTTCTCTGTTAGCTACTGAGCATAGCGGCAGTGCAACAGAGCATTCATGAAGCCAGGAAGAACTCTCAACTCTCAGGAAGTGCAGGTATTCCTCTTGGATAGGCACACGGTGGGTTTTCACTCTGTAAGCTAGTTTGAAATGCAGCGTCAGTTCAGGGAATGGGAAGGGTGAAGCCGTACTTTCAATTAGTTTCTTTCTGACATAAAGGAGATGAACAAGAATTGCCTGTCTGGGGTTTAACTTCTTAAGTGGTCTATAAAGGCCCAGATGTTCAGTGCTTGGAGTTTTATCTACCATACTATAGAAAGTCTGCAATTTCCCAGGGGGAAGAAGGAGTAAAAAGAAATAAGTGAATAAAAGGCATTGCTATGACTAAGAACTATTTGTAGTAGATGTTTCCATAGGAATAAATGGAGAGCACAAATCACAACTAAATTGTCTTCTATCTAGAATAGCAAAAAAAAAAAAGAAAAACCCTGAAACAATTAGTGATCATGTGTGGGTGATTATAGAAGCACAGATGTCAATCAAATGAAAATGAAATTATTCTGTTTTTTCAGATGATCCAATAAATAACATAGATTGTGGTACTTAACAGTGAACTGACAGCCCAAGCTCTGGCCGTGGTTAAGGACAATGGACATAACCATGCCATGCAATATACAGTACCTGGAAGCAGTGCATGATGGGAAGGGATAGATTAGACACATTAAACCTGTGCTGCCAAGTTAAGTTACCTGTTCAATTCATTATCTTGGCAATTAATACCATTTGGAGCTCCAAAAATATTCTATACTGTCAGAGGATTACAGATTTAAAACAAAGAATCCCATTCCCAGCTCATTTCTCCAGGTCGCATACTCCCAAAAGATTAGGTAATACTGACATGGTAAGTGGGTGAGAGAAAAACAAGGTAATCAGTGACTCAACAAGCAAAGACTAGTCTAGAATAATCTCAATTCCCAGGCAAAAACTTGAGACCAAAATTCTTTCGGAACATGGGCCCAGTTGGCTTACCCCAGCCGCACTGCACTGGTCACAAGCTGCACTTGAAAAACGCCGGTGCTTGCTTTGAACTACCTCTGTTCATTCGGTTCACCCCCGCCCCACATTCCACAGCCTTCTTAGGCCTCCCGCTCACATGCTTACATAAACTTTCTCAGCACAAGCCCCCCAACCCAACCCCACCACATTCATCTCTCTCTCTCTCTCTCTCTCTCTCTCTCTCTCTTTCTCTCTCTCGGCCTGGGCAAAATGCCTAGAATTCCTGCACTACGTTGCAGAGCCGGGTGAATTCAGAGAGAAGCCCCCGAACTGCAGCTCCACATTTCCCCCAGCAGCTAAAAATCACATTATCTCAAAGTTTCCCAGACTTCTCTGAGCTGCAAGATCGGCCTTTAACCAGTTTCAACCTGGCGTCCCAATTTTGGGCATATCATTGTAGGGGGGGTGATAATAATAATAACCAGAGACTAGTGCAAAACTAAAAGATCGCTGTGAGCTTATAGATGAGCTTGTAGAATAGATGGTAGTAATTCATGAACCCTGAATGAATGGCGTGACCATGAATCTGGAGTGTGGTCCGAACCCAAATAAAGAAACGTCTCTTAGTCTGATTTAGCCACTATATAAACAGTTATTATATGTGATATAAGCATTTTCTTCTGTGATAATACCAAATACCATGTACTGAAAGCGTGACCAAATGCTGTCCTTTATTACGATGATAAATACATGGCTATAGTGGTGTGTACATTTTCAGTGAAGTATGATAACAAGGTGGTGTTGTTTAAAGGGCAACACTAGGAATCCACGCCTTTTGTTGCAACAATTTCTCATGTGGAAAGAATCTTAAGCTGGCATTTTAGTTTTATTGCATTTAAGTTGGCATTACTGTATCTATGAGCTGCAATGTCTATGGCTATGAACCGAATTGCACAGTAAAATACGGGGTGTCAATTTAACTTACGGAACATTAGTGTTCCATTTTTACACAGTTTGAACAATGGCGTGCATTGTTGTGTTTTATAGTCTCATAGGGGGTTACATACAGTACATGTTATGTTAGCTCTGGGAGATAATCAAACAGATGTAAGTTGCGTTAACACACGGATCGCAACGAAAGCCTGTCCATCTTATCTTCTTCAATATACTGGACAAACAATTATGGGCCACTGTGGTGGCCAACTAGCACTGCCATTTCCACTTCACGCATCACTGTCTTTTCTGTATGTTATCACTGTGCGGCGGGGGTGGGGGGAAATTGTTATCAACAGCTGGCTTACTGGGGGGAAATGGTACTTTACACAAACTGAATCATTTCACCAGCTTAAGTTAACAGTAGTGGAGAGTTATTTGAGGAGCTCTGCATATCAGCCTAATCTTATTGTCTAAAAGAGGAAGCTTAAAAAAAAGAGAGAGCGGGGGGGGGGGGGGGGGGGCTCCACAGCTTACAATGCATTATCAAATGAGCAGCTATTATTCACAGTAGATAGCAGTGCAACTGGAATTAAATAATTGATTGAATTGAAGTGAGCAGACAGGGAAGAAAACAAAATCTTGAATGAATGAATGATTGAATGAATGAATGAACGAGAGTGATGCAATTAGCTATTAGAACATGCCTGATGTTCCCGTTTTTTTTATTTTTTATTTAGCCCATTAATTCCAGTTGAAGAGACCAAATGGGACCTACCCAGACAGCCTCCATTGCCATTGGGGCTGTGTTATTTCAAATGCCTTTGAACAGGCCCTCAGCACTTTAATATCCCGTTATTATTTAGAAGCAGTCACCTCCTGGCCCCGCGGAGCTCTGCCAACTCCACTGATAACAATGGCGGTGACACATGGTCTGTCTTCCTTGATTTCACATTTTTTGTGAAGCTGCCCTTCCCCGAAGAGCGGTTTGCGGACACAGACCTGACTGTATTCATGTCACAGCTCATTTTGGCTTCAGTGGCAAAAACGAACGGGAGAAAAAAGCCATTTATCCAGAGATATAAGCTTCTTTGAAATGTAGGTCCCCTGCTTATTCTCAAGGGTCCATTCTCAAAAAGACATAAGGCTGATTCTGTCCCCTGTCTAGCTTGAAAAGAGCTGCTGGGGGTTACATTAGTGATACTATATTTAGACATTTAGACATACAGTATGGCATAACAATGAGTAACTGGCCACAGTTCTGACCAATACTATGTGTAGACTAGAGAGGAGAATATATCCCACAGGATGCCACAACACAATGTTGAGGAGAGGACATGTCATCTCCCTTGAGCTCTGTGTGGCAGGTGTCAACTTTGCACAGGTTACATTTGATGGGCTTCCTTCAATGCCTTGCCAGAGAGAATGCGCTGCCGACTGTGCAGCCTGACAGCACCGCAAAACCACACAAGGGACAAGATGACTGGCAAAGTCAATCAAAAGTAGCATCCGTCTTCATGTGCAAGTGTTGGACTCAACACAGTTGTCTCTCACATCACCACGGGACTTATGTACCTTTTCATTTGATGGCCAGTCGGTTGTACTTTCAGAGTCAATGCATCATACTGACACCATCGAATAACCAATGAGCTAAGCTTCATTGAATTACAGGATCCACATCAGAGCAACGAGCCCCCATTCCAATTGAGGTGACAAGAGGAAAGTAATTCACATCAGATCATGTTTTTTCTTTTTTCTTTCTTTCTTTTCTGCAGGACACTGTTACCCTTGTGGTTGGAATAATGTTATAGAGACTATTTCACTATTCAGAAAGAAGTATTGTTAGGAAACAAATTACTGCACGCTTGACTTTAATGTTCAGGATACACCTTCACTCGCTGTAGACTGAAACTTCTCAAAAAGATAGTTTGTCTCCCTGAGGTTGACACAGATCTATCTTTAATGATGGCTTCATTCTTTCAATATTTCAATTCAATTAGGCTGCTGCCTCTCTCTCTCTCCCATCGTTCTTGTTATTCTCCACTGTAATACCAGTAGTGATGCCTTCAAATGATAAAAGTAAAGTATGTTATCAGCTTGAACTAGAACTGAAGACATTGATTTGACTATAACTGTCAAGCATGGAGATGTATTCCTCTGTATTCCTGTAATGTTTTTGTTGCTTTCATTTCAAATATAATGATGACTTTGATTCAGTCAAATGATTAAGCCTTTTTGCTCGAGAATCTCTAGACCCTACTCTGGTTTCACTCAAGCACACCAAAAAGCCACCATATGCAACAAAAGGACCATGTTCATAGTGTGTCAGCCCCCAGGACGAACTCTCTACAGGGGTAATTAGAAGTAGCTTGATAAGTCTGAGCCCTGATAACTTTTAACTGGTCGTCCTCCATCTCGCTTGCGTGCACATTGCACAACGATGCCAACTTGAATCTAGTCCACATAGAATATTGTTAATAATGTAGCCAAGCTGAAACCACAAGCCACCACCATGTCATGTCAAAGGAGCAGTAACATCAGATTTTTATTTATTTAACAAATTGTGCAAAGTTGCATCAAATATTGCATGTCCAGCATAACGGAGTTCATGTTAAGCTAATGTGCAACAAAAAGGAGATGAAGGAATAGTGTTAAGGAGGTGTATTTGCAATGGGTTCCCTGGCCACATTTCCAATGTTGTTTTTGTTTGTTTGTAAATGTATTCTGAAAATAAGGTTGGTGAGGGTATGTATTATATCTCAAGTCATCAACCATACATTTTGAAGCTGATGGGTAGTTTAATAGCAAGTGTTGACTTGTGGAGATATTCGTTAGTCACCTTTGTGTGCAAAAGGGATTATTTCGTTAATTGATCCAAAAACCAAAGAACTGATGGAAACCCATGACAGAGGTGACATAGAGGTGTAGTACTCTATTACTGTTGAGATTAAGGGTTTAAATCCCTGTTGAGGGACCCTTGTTTCAGTGTATTTGGTCAAAGTCCCACTCACTTGAGACATGAACTTTTCATTTTGTTGCTTGAGGTTAGGGTTATGTTTAGTGACTCTCTGACCGGCAGGCTGGCTGACAAGCTGTCTGCCTGCCTCTGCCGCAAGAGTGATATTTCTGCCATTTCTTTAAATGAGATTTTATGTAACGGTCATTTTCCCTTCAAGAACTCCAGCTTTCTGGATCCTATGAATACTAATGGTTCAAGGGGTAGTGGGGTACATTAAAATGTGCAGTGTTCTTACACCACAGCTGAACTATTTTAGTCGTTCAATTCCAAATCTCTCAACATTACAAAGACATCGTACAAGTGTATCATTATTAAGACACCATAGCTTCAATTACATGCATTAGCATGACAAAAGTTAACATGCAATTAAGTATGCCATCTGCACGAGGCACCTTTACAGGTTTCAGAAAAAGAACCTAATGGGCTGAGAGGACAACAAACTTTTAACTAGGGAACGTGTGCTTTTCATTTACCAGCCTACAATCAACTTTGGCCCTCTGCACATTCCTGGTCCCGTCTCCCCAGCAGCGGCATTCAAGCAGAGACTATTTGAAGTCATGTGCCACTTTGCACTCACAGTCCCAGCTCAGGCTTATGGGACGAAAGAGGCAAATTGGGAGGGGGGTACTTGGTTCTGGTCGATAACACCTGACACTTGAAGACACAGGCCATCGGTTAACACAAGGCCTGTGTTTCTCATCCTGAATACCACGAGCAACGAAACAAGCAAACCCAGACCATAAACTGCATACCTCTTTTATCTGCCATCTCTAAGGGTCAGCTTACCTCAATAGTGGGGACAGAGGGAGAGAGCAGGGTGGAAAACCTATGCTCACTCACACCATCACATGCTGACATTATGCATCTGACCATTTCATTTTTGCTTTCACAAAAGATCTCTTTCACAACGTGGCTAATGACTCCAAGTAAAAGGGCGACCGTGCATACATTATCTGCCAGAGGAAAGGCCAGTGCGTGCATTATCTAATGACCATCTGTGTTCAATCTAGAATGAATACACGAGCACACGAGCTCGCCATCCGCGCTAGACAAAAGTAATTCAAGTCTGGAGAAGACTATTGACGACCTAAACAGCCAATAGTTTCATCATGTTAGGATCGATCAACTCATTTTGCAGAGACGGACATTATGTGAACCTGAAAGTGATACTGCCTCATAGCAGAAATCACGCATTCCTTGCAAATAGCACTCACATCATTTGCATTGACTTGCTTATGTCTTGAATGTGAAAAACTACAGGTAATGTACCTTGCTTTGTCTTTCACTTTGAATAAAGCACAGTCCAACGGTGTCCCTGCATCATCCTATCCTCGCACAGCACTCCAATTGGCCTTGTCTGCTTACAGCAATAATGGTGAAACGCATTCTTTCTTCTGAAGCACTTAGTGGAAGGAAAAATAAAGTAAATGTATTCCATACTAATTTTGTAGCCGAAAGTAAATGTTCCCAAGAGTTGAGCAGCGTAAATGCTGTTCTTTATATATAAATGATATATGGAAAAACAAATGAATCAGTTGTTTGTTCACTTCCCCCTGAGTCCTTTATCAAATTAAGAACACAATTCTGTGTGCTGCTTTTTGTGCTGCTTTGGATTCATCAACCAACTTAGCAGCAGACCTTGTTACCCTCTATGTACGACAGGGCTCTTATTAGTTCAATTTCACTAACAGCAGAAGCCTCAGCGTGCACGCAAAGCACAGAATGAAGTAGTGTGATCTGAGTTCTCGCCATGGTCAATGGGAGATCAGAAGGCCAGGGCCAGCAAGGCGAGAAGAAGACAAGCAGCTGTGTGACATCCTATGTCGCACGTTATCATTTAAAATGTGGCTGCTCCTATCTTGTGACCAGAAAATGTACGAGCTCCTGCATGTGTGGACAGCCACACCACGTCTGCTCTTTCAGTTTCTATTTTCTTGTTTTATTCTATTGTTATTCTTTTACTGATATGAATTGTAGCTTTTCCGAGTTATTTGCAAAGTATACTATTATTTTGATATATTGTTTTAAATTATATATAATTTGATACATGCTACGATTTTTCGCACTTCAGCTGTGTACAAGTGAAAAGCTCTGACAAGATTTGCACAGTCTGTGTTCCCTATCAAATTTAACTACCTTGAAAATAATGCCAACTCCGTTTTAATTTGCATTTAGAGGAATATTCAGACAGTGTCTGAATGAAGAGTCATGTGCATTGAGAAACCTGTCAGGCTCTAAACTGCAACACTATAGTGTACATGCTACATGTTTTCATTATGAATAAGCTGTGTGCCAAATCATCGCTGATCAGCCCTAAAAAAAAATAGTAAACGGACTGTAGCCTAACAACACAGTAAAGCCGTTACCGAACGAACGTGTTCATGTTAACACTGTTTGAAGTTAGGCTAAATTAAAAATCTGCTTTTACTGTGTGACAGATAGGAAGTTAGAAAATTCTCAGAAGTTTAAATAATAGGTTGGTATTACCATATAATAGTCAATCTCTCTCTCTCTCTTCCCAATTTCTCCTTTATGTTGTTTTGATTTTTTGGGATCTATGCTTTTTAGAAGGCTCTGCACAGCCAGACCCCTCATCAGCCTCCTCAGCATGATGTGCTTCACATATTACCAGATAGTTAGGTCAAAATTACATATTTGTTACTAAAAAGTACTTAGAAATTACTGTGCAATTTAACCAGTTACCATGTCATTATCCTTATTTCAGCAGTGTATGCTGAAGAGCCAAGAGAACAGAGATGTCTGTGGCAGGGTTCGAGTTAGGTTAACTCTAACCCTACAGGGACAGACTGGGACAGCATTACAGTATTTTCTGTCAGCTTTTTCTTACTTGATGTCGATCGGTTCAACACACATGCATGGGTTCAAGGTTATTGGTGTCAAATAAACCAACCTCAGCCCTACCTCACTCCTTCCCCATGTTAAAATGTTCCCAAGTTTAAGGTGCGAGTGGTTTTTTTCCCCCCTCTCTTCATGCACCACGTTTCCATTTGTTTCCTCCTTTTAACTAGTTTTAATGCATTTTGGTTAAGATTCACAAGGTGCAGCTGCAGCGACACAGCAGCCCCTTGGAAATATAGTGGGGTGTGCACCCATGTTTTTCAAGCTCCCCTCCTTGCAAAGTAATCCAACCAAATGCATGGTAGGTCCAACCTCACACAACCCCTGAAGAACCCCACCCAGAGAAACCATAGGCACGGAGGGCACCGTCACCTTAGCTGTGTTTTGGCCTTCTGACCAGCCCGGTACATGATCCAAACTAAAGTAACAGAGCCCCACCCAGGAATATCCTGTCATTGTGACTCCTGATAAATCTCTTAATAACGGCCTTAAGAATGGAGGTCAAGGCAACAGAGCAAGCATGCTCGCCTGTGACGGTACAACGCACATATAGGGAAGTGTTTCATAATATAAATGGCTGCTAGTTATTTGTCGAATAATAGCATTATACCATCTTTTATAGTTTATACCAAACAAATTGTTTGTTTGATTTCCATCAAGATTCAGCTAGACCTTACCCGACCTTTCCCAGACAACTTTGCAGGAATGCACAACCAAAACTATATTCCTTGCAAATGTCAGCCAGCATTAGTGTAATTAAGTGAGCCAGTATGGAGAAACTCGCTGCCTAAATGGAACAAAGTGGAAACTGAGGCAATTATAGTTGAGAGCTTCAAAGAGAGCACTCGCCATGAGTCCCAAACCTTAATGTTGGAGCATCTCTTTGCTCAAAGCACACGTTCTAATCAGGAGCCAACAAGTGAACAGTCAACACAGAGAGACTGAGAGAGCACACTGAGGGAGACTGGGGGAGTTCCACAGGCCTTGCAAGAGAGGAAAGGCATCCATTCACTGCAACTACATTTATCAGAGAGAAGAGGACCGTTTCCCCACAAACTTTATAATGATTGCTTATTGTATTCATTAAAAGAACTTCCACTGATTCTTAATTAATAATCTATTATATCCACTGATTAAAAAATAAATAATAATAATAATAATAATTAGTGAGTGAAATTGACACTTCCAGCCTTGTTGTGCATGCTAGATATATGCAACTTTGTGGTTACAAAAAGCTTATGTATTATGCATTAAGTTTCACCGCCTCATTTAGACATTAAATATGTATACTGCAGAACAGAATTTAATTTCAAACTGAGGGGGAAAAACTGACGTTAAGCCACCCAAGTATGTGGTTGCTAAGTAATAAAAAAGAAAAGATGGCAGCTCGCCAGGTCTAAAACATCCAAGGAGGCTGATCGTTAGCTTTTTGTGGCAGGAACTGTTGGAATTCCACACTACTTATTTGGAGTCCCTGGCACAGGTGTTAAACGGTTCTGGGCAGCTGAGCAAGAACTAATACATTTTCTACAAGATCCTTCAGAGCCATCAAGTGAATCCTTCCATCTGTACGGGATCAAAAAGTTTGTTCTACTTAGACACAACTTGATTAAAAAAGAAAAAGCATGCAATTTAAAAAAAGACGCTGAGTCAAACAGATTTGTCTTTCTCCAAAACTACAGCCAAAAGTGCCTGCAATGAATATGAGTGTTGGTTGCGAGGATGGGTGCTGTGGTGGTGTTGGCGCGCGTGTGTGCGTGTATGCGCAAGCATATGCGCGTGTGTGTGTGTGTGTGTGTGTGTGTGTGTGTGGGGGGGGGGGGGGTTGAGGTGAATTTGAAATAACTCAGAAATCCTCTTAGTTCCTCAGCAGTGTGGAATGTCTATTGCAGGTCTGAGAGAGACAGCTGGCCCATCTGTTCCTGCCATCATTTCTCTCTCAAAGAGCAAAAATGAATGGAATCAGGAACCTCACTTGTCCTCCCAGAAGCTGCCCTCTTCCCCACACATGCTGTTTGAGTAGATAAATCTCAGACAAGCGAGAAAACAGTAATTTCAAACTAATGGGTGCCCATTTGACATAGTGAATGATTCACGATAAACAACAAGAACTTTAAAAAAAAATAGCAGCTTTTGCATATTAAAACTGAGGAAGTGTGTGAGGCAACTCACCCGTCTCTTCATCAATGGTGAAGATGCCCAGGCCGGATCCGTCCCGGATGGAGTACCGAATCTCTCCGTCTCTCCCTTTGTCCTCATCTTGAGCCGTCACCTTCATCACAGATGTTCCAATGAGCGCATCCTCTTTTATAAATCCCTTATCCACAAATGAGGCAAACAGCGGTCTGTGAAGATTCTCGTTGACATCCACCACATCCACCTCGACGAAGCAGGTTGAGGACAGAGACACGGGTTTCCCTTTGTCCTTGGCCTTAGCCGTGAGATTGTATACCTGCCTCTTCTCATAATCTAGGTTCTGCACGATCCGCACCGCGCCGCTGATTTTGTCCACCTCGAAACACCCATCTCCGTTGTCCGTGAGACTGTAACGTACCTGGCTGGATGGCCCAACATCAGGGTCATGAGCCTCCAGCCACATAATCACAGTGCCAATTGGCAAGTCCTCCCTCACCTTCACCCGGTAATTGGGAGGAACAAATTTCGGTGGATTGTCGTTAACATCCTCAAGGCTGATTTTCAGCAGCACTGTGGACACTAGTTGAGGCTCACTGACAGCCTGGTCTCGTGCTGCAACCTTTAAAGTATAAACAGGATGTAGCTCACGATCCAGTGGCCTCTTCACCGTCACCACGCCACTCTCCTCATCAATTGTGAAATGATCCGTACCGGCCAAAATCGAATACCTGATGACTCCATTATCCCCCTGGTCCTTATCTGTGGAATCCACCTGGATGACTTCCGTACCCACAGGCGTATTCTCGCTTATCTCAATTGAATATACGTCTTGCAAAAACTGAGGGCTGTTGTCATTTGCATCCAAGATCTTAACATCCAGGAGGCGTGAGGAGGATTTCTGAGGTATGCCGAGATCGTACACTGTGATGTTGAGAGTGTAGTGGTCCGTCGTCTCCCTGTCCAGAGGAGCATGGACCATGAGCCAGCCACTGTCCATGTCTACAATGAAGCGACTCTCTGTGTCGCCCCCTGAAATGACATAGACGAGTTTCCCATTGAAACCGCTATCTGAATCTGTGGCGCTTAAATGCACAATCCGCGCCCCAACTTGGAGGTCCTCTTTAACTTCAATGACACTCGGAAATGACTCTGTGAACTGGGGAGTGTAGCGGTTGACAGAGTGAATGTCCATAAAGTTATCCTCTGGTTCCATTTGTGTGTGGATCTTGCTGCCTTGAAGCAGCTTCTCTGCCAGCATCGTAGCGACGCCGGTGTCGATACATTTCAATTGGACAGGCTTCCGTGCTGTGATGACAGTTATATTCATGACCATCGGCTGAGTTTCGTGTTCGCCGTCGCTGGCAGTGATGAGCAAACTATGAGAGGACACTTTGGCCGCCTCTCCCTCGCTCAGCGTCTGCTTCAGTGACAGAACGCCTGAGTTGGCGTTGAGCTCGAACAAGTCGAGATTGTTCCCGGAATTGATTTTGTATCGCACAAGCTGAAGCTCGTCGGCATCTATGGCAGACACCGTGGTTATCTGTTCTTCCACGCCATGATCTCTCGGCACGGTGACCTCGCAGTCCACATTCTCAAACAGGGGTTTATTATCATTCAAGTTATTTAGCGTCACAGTGACCAACGCCTCCACCTCTCGGCGGAAGGGGGAACCCCAGTCCGATGCCCTGACTCTCAGATTGTAAATTCTTGGCATCAGCTCATAATCCAGGACCTCAGAGGTGCTGATAACGCCAGAGAAGTAGTCTATGACGAACGGCTGCGGGCTCACGTTGGTGATGCTGTAGGTCACATAGCCATTCTCGCCCTTGTCCACGTCAGTAGCTTTGACCGTTAACACGCTGGTCCCTGTGGGTACGTTTTCATCAACACTGGCCTTGTATGATGTCTGCTGGAACTCGGGTGCGTTGTTGTTCACGTCAGTCACATCGACGATCACTTTAGTGGCTGCCTTATTATCACTGGTGATAACGTCAAGCTCAAATCTGGATGACTGGTCAGCGTTGATGGGGCCTGTTGTGGTGATTAAGCCGGTGTCTGGGTTGATTGCAAACCGGCTCTTTTCAGGCTTGTGTCTAAAACTATACTTCAGCTGTGGGTTCCTGGGCAAGGCGGTTACCAGAGTAACAGGTGTGTGAAGAGGTGCAAACTCGCTGAGGTTGACCCTGTAAACGGCCCTTTCGAACTGCGGCGGGCCCACTCTAAACTGCGGGGATGTGACGTGTACCACTTTGGCAGAGGAGAACTTGGGTGGGCTCCCCTTGTCCTTGGCCTGCAGAGTGAGGTTGTATCCAGACGGCTGGCTGTCCCAGTCCACATCCTTCACCGCTTTGATTTTATACTCCTTGCTCCCAGGGCTGGTTCTCACTGCCTTGAACTGCTGCAGCTGGTCACCACCCACTATGCTCAGCGACGCTATCTCCCCATTTGGTCCCTGGTCATTGTCCTCCACTGTCACAATGGCGTAGGTGGGGTCGCGGTCGGTGTCCGACGGGGCCAGGGTGACGGCCGTGATCACAGGTGCATGCTCGTTGGCCTGCTCCACCCTGACCGTCAGCCTGGCCATGCTACTGAAGCCACTGCTCCCATAAAGCTTCATCCCCCTGTCCACCGCCAGTATCTCCAGGTCATACAGCTTGGTCTCCGAATAGTCCAGCTTCCCAGTCAGCGTCACCACGCCGCTGGTGGGATGGACGGCGAACATGTCCGTCCACTCCCGGAAACTGTAATAGTATTCCCCGTTAGTACCGATGTCCGCGTCCGTCGCCGTGACTTTGGCGACGCTGGCGCGTATGGCCGTGTTCTCGGGCAGCGAGATGCTGTACGAGGTCGGCGAGAACAGGGGCCTCAGGTCGTTGGTGTCCAGTACCTGAACTTTAACCCTGGCACGAGTTTCAATGTTAGAAACCCTGTCAACGGCTTTGACAGTGAGCACGTAGTGGTCTCGAACCTCCCGGTTCAGAATGGAGGTGCTGCCTCCTTTGGTCCGTATCCGTAGGAAACTGAAATCGCCCAGAAGGTAGTCCTCGGCCTTGAAGAGGTTCTCGTTGTCCCCACTGACGATTTTGTACCTTATCTCCCAGCTCGGGTCTGTGATGTAGATGCCCATCTTGTCATGACTCTCCAAGTAGGTCTTAGCAGCAGAGTTTTCATATATGGTGGTGTTGTAAACAGAGTAGGTGAATTGCAGAGGGGAGACCGTCTCCAACCCGTGGTTCGCTGTGCAGCCGCAGAGGAGCTGGAGAAGCAGCACCAGCAGCCGATTCAAATCTTTCCCCATGTTCGTACCGTGATTGTAACAGAACCACCTGCAACAGAATGGAAAGATACGTCAATACTTGAAATACAATGCTTTTGCAGTTTAGCCTATATGTGAAAAGGGGCTTTTCAATATGGTTATATAATAGGCTACTTTAAAACACACCGCTAGGGAATTCCAAAGGCCTGAGCAATGAATAAAACATATGTTAATTACTACTAATTAGGTGCACACGCACATGCCTAATAAGATTATGAGAAATTATAAGCATGTGTGATTACCATCTCCTACTCAGCTAGTGGAGATAAGAGCTGCAAAAACCTTATTATAGTCTTTGCTGTAATTTCCCTGGACTCATTTAAATGCCATGACAAATGATTGAATTGGAGTCTGTGCGGCTTTCAATTCTACTGTGGTATATCATATTTAACACTAACTGTCAACTATGTGCATTTAAAACAGTAGTACAACCTCATTGAAACAAACACCAGCCTCTGGAACTGAGCACCCCCCCATAATAAGAAGAGAAAACAAAGTGTGGTGATGTGAAAAGAGACATGGGCCTACCGGTAATAGCATTATTTTAATTTCCTTGGATGAGCGCAACTAACTCAAATACATTTCATTGTTTTAAACATTTAATTCTCCCATCACAGTGAATCCAACAGAAACTCATAACACAGAAATTAGAACTGTTATTATAGGCTATGCATATGTCGCTCTTTATAATCAGTTGGTATTGTAATATAAACCAAATATGCCCCCCCACATAGACATCCATGATCCATGCCATGCTGCTAGGAAAGATCCTAGCAACCTAGACTCCTAGAGTACTATAGTAAAGCTGAATGGACGTGCAGAATCTCATTGGTTTATTACCAGGACGGTGCTAAAACAAACAGAGCGGCTGCTTCCTGTGTTCCCACTGAGCTATTATTAAGGAGAAAAGCACTATCTGGGGAACATTAATAAATAGCCTATATTAAAACAAACATATTAGCGCGATTCAACTGTGGGTGGGTTATGAGTAAAATAGTGTTTCAAAAACGCAATATGTTAAAAAGAAAATAGGCTATAGGCTACATTAAACGTTTTAAAATAAAAGTTTAGTCTACTTTTGTCAGGTAACATAACCGTATTTGAGATTAATTAAGTAGGCTACAACTTAAAGTTCGCCCAAAATAATTTAGAAACTGACTAACTGAGACAAGAATGACCCTAGCCTACAGGTAGCCTACTATTAGCCTACAAACCGAAACGCTATACATTGCCTCTACAGTCCATTTGAAATGTGAAACTAGCCTACATCTCAAATTGGGAAGGCAAGTTATCTCGACTCTAGATTAGACCGTTCCGGCTCGACCACCGTCGAGAATCCGTTACTTGTGTTTACAAATGCTGAGAGTGAAAAGTGATTTTTATGCAAATCTGTGCTTCCAGACTCATTTTTCAACAACCCCATCCCCCAACTCTGCCGGTCTGCCCCCATTCACTTCAAGGAGCCGTGTGGCAGCCGTGCGTGCGCCAGCCGCCAGATGCAGATTGTGTTAAAAAAGAACAAGGAAAACCGCACATAACGGCGCAACATAGCCTATACTCCAAAATAAACATTCTGCAGCCTGGACAAGCCCAGCTCCAACTCGAATGTTATGAAAACATTGGTGGAATGTCCCGGGATTTACTTTAAAATCTTAAAAAGAGCTAAACTTCCATAAAGATAAAGCAAAGAAGCGGAGCTTCTTGCAGCAGCGCACAATAGCCAACGGCTACGTTTTTACGGACCTATCGCAAGTTCGCAACTTTTTACGCCTCTCAAAATTCCCAAAGCTCGCTTTACTATCGTCAGAAAACACTGCAAGGAAAGCACAAAATGTCGTACATACCTATTCTGTCATTAATGTCACGGATTAGGAGGTTTTTCATGTAGTTTGTGGGATCCAAATCTCGGCATGGTATAACACTACGTGGACTCCTCTCTCCGCTACTCCATCCACATCCTTCCTTCTCCAGTTCTCCTCTCTCCGACTCGTTCCCTTCATGCGCCCCCCTTCTTTCACTCACAATGTGACCAGTATCTATCCGCGCTGCGCACGCCCGGATCTACTTACTGCTGGCATTTCTCTCTCTCTCTCTCTCTCTCTCTCTCTCTCTCTAAACTATTCCAGCAGCACATGGTCCAGCATTGTATAAGTATTATTATTATTATTACTCTCTCTCTCTCTCTAAACTATTCCAGCACATGGTCCGGCATTGTATGTATTTATTTATTTATTTGTGTAATTATATCATTAGTGTTGTGTGATTAATTATTAGGCAAAATAATCACTTTCTGATGTTTGCCAGTTGTTTGTATATAGGCTAGGAGGATATAATATTTAGACACTTATGATTTCCGTAGTCCATGTGATGATCCCATATCCCAGCCAGGCATCAAACATGACCTGTAGCCTACTTCCACCGCTGAGCCTTGGGAGTGTGGCTAAACATGCGATTGATGGCGCTGTCTCACTACTGTTGTTCTGAGTCGGGCTGACTGCAGGGCTCCAGTCAGCCGACGGTGCGCTCCGTGGAAACTAATTACGCCTGCGCTGTGCGTGTGTGTGTGCGTGCGTGTGTGGCGCGCGCGTGCGAGTCATTGGCAGAGAGTTGTTTAACTTGTTTCATGTGAACCAAAGTCTGCTTTAAAATTGCATATGGGGAACATCCATTCATTCAGCAACGCATCTTAAAAAGTTGGGGTTTAAGACAAGTTGCATGAAATGCATCATACATGGTGTACTTAATTGTCGCTATAATTTAGGAAGAACAGCAGGTCAATGTATGCTCTAGCCTCTTTTCACTTTCTTGCAATATGGCAAAATCATCCGTGATCATTGAGAGTAGGAATGAATTAACCAAATGGACCCGTAGGCTACGCGATTCAGTGTCGGTGAGAGCGTGTAGACTAGAGAGAGAGAGGCGATACTCACCAGACCAGCTGGTCCGCCGTCGCTGTTCCAAAGTTCCGTTCAAATTAATCCACACAGATTTGGGAAAATATGCTTTGCGAACATCTCGCAAAATGTGGCTGAAATCTCACTCCGGGAATCTGTTCGTGTGCGAGCCGATTATTCCACATTTTCCGTTAAGGTCCGGTGCCTGAATTGTATCCGTCAAAGCCTCATTTCCATCTGTCACATTGAGAGATATTGGAGTTGTAGTAAGGTTTGCCTCGGTGCACTCAGTACAGCACAGCAGTGGTACACTGCACGCACGGGCTGTTTCTAACGGCATGCCGCGGAGGTGGGATGCACATGAACTGACGTCACGAGTTACAGGCTAGGTCCTACTCCAGAGCCATAGGGCTGAGGTATGTGTCAGTTAAAATGTAATGGAATTTTGTTTGTAGTTTGTATACCCTATACGTTTATGTGGTGGTGGTGGCTGGCTGGCTGCCTAGTGGGAATGTCGTGGAACGGCATTCACAAATATAGGCAATACAAAATGCACTATTATTATTTTAGGCTACCAATATATATTATGAATAGTATTGTTTGAAAGCGACCTCATTTTTTCCTCCTGCCGATTTCTTGCAGTTTGTTAATTTCGTGCTTGTGTTGTGTCTCAATTAATCAGTTACGTTTTTTGTAGCCTACTTGTTGCCAGCCATGCAGCAGCAATGGCAAATACCCGGCCTGGCCTATCCAATTCCATGACACATGTGGCTATTCAATAATGGCATCATGCTGTGAGACGGTTAGAGGTTTGCCTTGATCCAAACCAGCGGCGGTCTGCCGTGAGAATCTCTGCCTAATGTCCATTCAGCACTGGCTCATTAAAGTCACATTTACCCAGGGGCGGGTGAGAGATATGGTCCCCCTTTTCAGCACGGGCACTGGCCGAAAAGCGCGCGCTGGTGTGTGTGTGTGTGTGTGTGTGTGTGTGTGTGCATGTGCATGTGCGTGTGTGTGTGTGTGTGTGTGTGTGTGTGTGTGTGTGTGTGTGTGTGTGTGTGTGCGTGCTCCCATCCCCCTCTCCCAGTTTATGCTAACTATTACGCTAATAGGACTGCCCCTTTCTCCCCTCCTTCCTCTCTCCTTCTCTCTGATCTGCGCATAAAGGTTTAATTGAATTCAGGTCAGGTGATCCCCCAGGGCTATTTCCAATCGCCTGATCCCTCCAGTGTTTTGGCCATGGGCTTGCTGTTGTCTAGGGCTGCCTGGGGTCAAGTTCATATAGGCTGCCTCAAGACATTGTGGGGGGGGGGGGGAATACACTGACACTGTGACAGGCTGTTGAGGTGGCTGCTCAGTGCTCATGGAACTGATCCATGGCTATGCAAATACAAATGGTGAGGTTTTGAAGGGCTGCAGAATTAATAAATACAAAAATCACTTTTTTCTTCAATATCAATATGTACTTTACTCAGCCAATCAAATCATCGCTATGGGGATCAGCCAATCACAACCCAATGTTTGTTTACACAAACCCGGAAAGCTGGGCATAGGAGGGGCTAGCACCCTAAAAACAAAGTGACTTCAGGTTTAAAAATTATGTATAATTGTGAAACACTCATTCATTCAACATCTTGACAGCTGTTGCAACTTGTGTAGCAGTAGTGGTTCAGCAGAGGCTCTGCCTGATGACCAAAAGCCTATATAAGCCTAAGAACATATCCCCTGCCAAGGGGGGACTCCCCTTTAGGCTAGTGGTTAAGGTGATGGCTGTTAAACTTGCACTCATCTCCTCACCATCACACAGGAATTAATATAGGCCTACTTCGTTGACCAGGGTCCCCGACTTGACCCCTCCTTTTCCCCTCTACACAAAATCTCTTCACTGAATATAGCAGATCTACAAGATCACCACAAGTTGCATTGAGAATGAGATGCACTATGAGCATGTAGATCTTGGGAGAGAGGGAGTGCTGCTCGATCAGCACCAGAGCGAAATAGCATGTGTGTGTAACTGTTTGTGTGTGTGGTGCAGGGATCATGAGAGTGGGAGGGAGGGAGTAGGGGGAAAAGGAAGGAGGGAAAGCTGTAGAGATTTCACCTACACAATAACCCGGCAAGAGATTGTGATTAATAGTAGGCTATTGATTACAATATCCAGCCAAATATGTGGGAGTATCATTTTACTCATAATCGTGCAGCCCTTTTGTTTGTTTACTTTTTCTTTTAGAAATGGATGCTTTATTGAGACAGGAATGTGACGGCAGAGATGAGATGACAAGAAATAGCATACAGGTCCTGAGATTAATGTACAATGTTGTGTTGCAAAAGTACACTGGTTCAGACAGAAGAACGGGTTGGCAGAATGTGCAGACCACATTATAATATATACTGTATTTATGTCTGTGCCTAACAGAATGGATGGTTGAAATTACACAACATGACCATACTGGGATCAATTTTGGGACACATTAAAGTTAATCGCAGATCTGTGTAACCACTGTGGTCAAATGATGAGTCATCTCTAATTCTCTATTCATGGGCAAACTCCCCTATGTAACATCCACCAAGCAAATCGAGAGGAAAAGTACATTTTGAGCCTTGGACTCCATTTCATGTTAACATTCAGAATGATCCACTACAAATTGTCTCCACGTCAACTCTCTGAGATGTTAAGAAGTGCTCGGTGAGTGAGCTGCTCCTCGTCTCTCCCTGTGACTAATGTCTTAAGCTGCAGGTTTCCCTCCAGCCTGAAACTGGATAGTGGATACAGATCAGGGGGAAGAGATACAGATGATTTGTTCTCTGCCCGCAGCAATGGAGTACTTAATATGCCTCTCTTCTCTACCACCATACAATCCACTTGAATCCATCTGTATCCTATGGGCAGTTGGGCACAGGGTTACAGTATAATTGGAAAGAGAGATCACACTGATAGCCAAAGTGCCAACAATTTAATTTAGGACACAGAGAATAAGTGAACCAAGATTTTGTCAGACAACTAACTTCTTCCATACCCTGAAGAAGGTGTGTGCAGCCACGTTCTTGTCTATTGAAGGCTATACCTTTTATTCTGCTGTGGGCTGGCACAACTATAAGGATTTGGTGTGCGTAGAATACGCAAGGTGGGATCCACTGGGGGACATCCACTGATAGACCAATTTGTGAATATTATTCTTGAATAGTTGAGTTTGAAAGGGAGGATAATATTTGCATACAATAACACAGGTATTCATGGAAAATAAATACAAATAATGTATTTTTCGCCTGTAGCCAGAGATGGTGTGTGCTGAATGTAAATCGTGTTCCTGCCTCAAGAAAAGTGCAAGATTATCTTAACAAATCATCAGAGATGGAGAGGCTCTTGTAATTACCTCTGAAAATGATCGGCTACCAGGATGCCCCTACCGTATATGCTTCTATTTGGAGAAGTGACACTCATTATTCATTTGCGTTCAGACAACTTTTGAGAAAACACAATGTTTGAAAAGGTAAAATGTATGCCACACATCTATGTGCGGTTCTTGTTGAGTGATGCTCTAAATCAGGGGTAGGCAACCTTAGGCACAGGTGCCAACATGGGCACAGAGGAGGGTGGTCACTGGCTATAAGTAATTTAAGAAATGCAGTCAATTAAATGAAGTTTCCTCACATCTGTATGCAAATTACATCCTGCACATAAGTCTACATGATTATCCATAAATGTTATTTGTCTGGTGCTGGGACTCTGGTGCAACGCACAGGTCCTGGGCCTGGTGAGATCAGGAGTGGACCTGGTGAGACGTCGGAGGGGCCCGGACAGGAGACAACCCACAGAGCCTAGTCCTTCCATGCACCAGAAGTGTACCTCCCAGCCCTGGCAGAGTAGTTCTGGAGTAGTTCCAACGGATTGCGTGGCCCTGGTTTTGCCCTAGTGGGACTGATTGAGGGTAGCTACTGGGACGTAAATCGGGACTTGATCACCCCGGCTGGGTCGCCTGAGTGAGGGGTATGATGTTGGTAGACCCGAAACCCCGTTGACCTCAGGATACATCACTGAGGATACGTCCCAGGTGCATCCATGCGATGTATTTTTAGTTATATGGCAAATACGTTTAGGGATAAGGGGTAAAGGGTGGCATAAGATAGGGCCCTTCGAAGCCCTATATTTTTGTCCATGCTAAACCGCTTATCCCTAAAATTCTTTGCCTGTTCCAGACACTGGGCTCACTGCTAAAATCAAAAATATCTAAAACCACATATTACACACATAAAGACCCCCAGGAAAATGTTCTAAATCTTCTACACGTCATTAACATACATTGTTTTGCAAAAAGGGTGAAGTTTCCCTTTAATGCAAACGTAATGTTTGATTTGATTGATTGATGGAACACTGACCGCCACCTGTGAATGGTTGTGTATTATTGAACCGATTTGGGTGTGTTCTAAATAAAAGCCTCACAATGAATGAGGGCAGTTCTTGGATGAGCTGTGTGAAGCAAGTCACATCTCAGTCTCCGTATTAATATTTATTTATTCCCCCCGCCTGTGTTATTATGTGTTGATCTGAAGTTATTACGCTGGAAATGGTGCAGTTCAAGTAACTGCCAAAAGTTCTCCACACAAGTCTGTCTGAAGCACTTTTCAAAGGGATATTGCATTGCCCACACTTACCGTATTTCCGTATTCCATTCATCTTTGTAGGGATAGTGCAGGAAGATGAGTGGAGGCAAAGTATAAAGGCATGTCTGCATTTAATCCCAAATCCAATTCCTGAGGCGCACAGTAATGTCCTGAGTGTTAATTTAATTCATTTCAGTCTAACCAAGTCTCTGCTCTTAGAGACTCTAAGGGTAAGCCTGAAATGTCCATATATTAACACAATACAGAGTGGTGGTATACAGTATCTCTATGAACGGGCAACATTTCCATTTTCTACTTAATTCAAAGTAAGTGAATAAAAAGAAAATCTACAAAATAAGATGCAACCATTGCATTGTTGTTGCCATGGCAATGTTGAGCAAAAACTGAGTGGCCAGTGTGCGCTCTGAAAGCTCTGAATTTCCTAACCACAAGAACTCTGCTGCTCTCAGAACTCACCCCGTATCAGAGGTATAAGAGCCAGACAAATTTCAGCTGGCCCTTGTGACCCAACTCCCGGATCCTCACTGGTGTGTCTGCACTCTGCAGCACCAGTGTTGAATTGATCTCTCGTGGTACGCTATTGTAATGACGTCACACGCACGTCACTTAACAGTTCACACCTACGGTCACACCAGGGACCATATCTTGTGCAGCGCCTTACCCCTTATCCCTAAACGTATTAGTTGATTAATACGTTCTCAAATCTTAATTGCTTGGTCGACTCCTGTCTGTGTACCACCAGAGGGGGGCTCAAGTACCATCAGTGGTACACGTACCGCAGGTTGAGAATCACTGATGTAGTAATTGTAGTGGATGAATTAACAAGACCAAGGCCCTAAAGTTTGAGATAGTAGTGAATGTTTTTCAGCAGTGCAAATTGCATTACACTTTCTTTTTCTATTCACCAATTAGGCGTCTGTGTGACCACTGACAAATCTAGTCTACCTGGTTCTGCAAACAAAGTGGAAAAGTGATAATGTTTGTTTACATTTAGCTGTCATGGCGGGTACCATTGCATGTTGTCAGTGGAATATTTCTGGCACACATTAAGAACATCACATCAACTGTGACAGTTTAGGCTCACAATACTACATAATTTCTGTGCTAATGAGAGATCTTGTTAAGGTCGGTGGTGTGGAACTCAGATAAAACCCTGAGCTGGGAAAAAATACCCTCTGTGCCAGCATACCCTCAAAGTAGAGGTCTAAAAAGGCTCCAGTCAGGCACCTGATGTAGGGGAAAGGAATTGGTTGGAATAATGTGTTCTTTCCACTTATAAAATATATAATGTCTTTCACTGTAATTGACAACATGTTGAAGCATTGCAACTCAAAACAAATTTAGTGCATACATCATGGCACATGGTAGTATCACTCAACACCAACTTGAACATCTCATTTCTGAATAGGCTCCTATTAAGAAGTCCACCAGTTCTGAAACCATTTATTACTTCTCAGTGTCGACAAGAGGAAGTATAGAGTGTCGCAGTCCCGCCCCCGACGAGAGGCCCAGAGGAGAATTCCCCATACATTTTTCCCATAGACATTTCAAAAAGGATTTATTTAAAGACCTTTTAAGCTTCAGACAAAGCCAACTCTTGTTGTGACAAATCATGACAATAAACACAATGTTTTGGGCCGATCAAATAATTAGAAAGAAGAAAAAAAGGGCAGGGTACAAGACTTTTTTTGGCATTGCTGGAATCTGGTGGAAGTACGGGATTTGGGCAGAAGTACCGCTCAAGGAAATGACGTTGACGCTTTACAAATCTGTTTACATCTGTTTATCATATAGGCTTAAAGGACCAGTGTCACCTTACCACACGTAACACCACAGAGTTAACAATAACCTAATCTGAGTTCACAGAAGGGGCGAGAAAAACAACAATCTAAAAGATTACAATTTGTACAGTTAGTCCTTTGAATCTGTGTGATCAGGGTTAAAATAAGCAGTCTTATAACACCAATGCCCTCTCATATGTTCCGCTTCCTCCTAGAAAACATACCCTAAATACATTTTATAATGAAACTATTCATAATATCAACTGTTGTATCTTGGCCTTTATCTGTTTGTTGACCTGTTAGGCTGGACCAGGGTTCATCGCCATGCCGGCTTGTGGTGGAAATTTTGTCAATATTGTATTTTTTGCTACGGACATACAAATATTACCAGAGTCCAGAGAGTCAGAGCTAACCCTAAATGTATACTACTAATGCTGTGGTCCTCAAAGTGGGTTGAGGTGGGTCCAAATGGTCCATTTCAGGTCTGTAACTCTGAGAGTGTACAAATGAAACCAAATGAACACGTACCTTTTTATGGGGATTGTTGGAGAAAGAAAAACACCCACTGAACTGGCAGATTCCTAATGTGCCATAGTGTCATACTAAATCAGTATCAGACATGCAGTAATCGCGTCTTTATGATCAAAATTAGAACATAACTAGAACTGCACTCTGCCGAGTGCATACTTGCTTGTTGCACACTAGTAGGCCATAAATGGCCTACTAGTGCGCAAGCAGAGCGCGCAAGTACTTTCGACCGCTGGAAAGTATCACATCTCAGTATCTCTGTGGTATATACTGTGGTTACTTGGTTCCAAAAAGTGAAGCCAAGTTTTTTTCAACCGTAGGTTTGTGCCTGGTTTGCTGGGACCAGTTACAACATTACGTCATCGTTGTGAACTGGGACCAGAGTACATGGTGTGTATATGACGTAATGTTGTAACTTGTAACTTGTAACTAGTCCCAGCAAACCAGGCACAGACTGTATGTAGTTGTTCTAGTTACAACTACATACAGAGTATGTAGTTGTAATTTGATTAGCAGTATACTGTGGTTACTTGGTTCCAAAAAGTGAAGCCAAGTTTTCTTCAACGGTAAATCTGTGCCTGGTTTGCTGGGACTAGTTACAACATTACGTCATCCTTGAGAGAGTACATGGTGTGTATATGACGTAATGTTGTAACTTGTAACTTGTAACTTGTAACTTGTAACATTACGTCATATACACACCATGTACTCTCTCAAGGATGACGTAATGTTGTAACTAGTCCCAGCAAACCAGGCACAGATTTACCGTTGAAGAAAACTTGGCTTCACTTCGAAGAGACCAAGCGAAACGATTACTTGCGCGCTCTGCTTGCGCAAGTAATTTACTCTATACCAGTAAGACGCGCAAACGCGGGAAGCGAACGCAGCTCGTACATATTTGGGTTTTTTTAAGATTTATTTTTAAGTTAAGTTATTTTTAAGCCATAACCATATAAGGAGTCCCCAAAGCAGCTATACGTCCAAATATGGAGTGTGTTGCATCAATCACAAACAAATCACTCAGCTCCATATATGGGATACAAAGGGGACACACACACACAGACATGATCTGCTAGGTCTCATAGTAAGTGCTCACTGCATTCAAAATATACACGAATAGCTTAATATAGGAGGGGTCAGCGCCCCTCAAAAACACGGACAAGTCATGACCCATGGGTATGACCTTTATTATTATTGTGAGGACCCGAGGTCTGGTTGCTTGAAGAAAGAGACTCTTCAAGGACTTAATCTTTGTTGTAGCCAACAGCTCACTACACACAACAGCACTCCAGAAATGGATGTGGCCAAACAAACAGACATTCAGGGTCATGGTGTTACACTGAATTTACATATAACAACAGAAATGACAGAATAACACCATGGCATAACATTACGCATAAAGACCCACAACATAACCCCAAAACACATTCCCATAATCATAACACAACAAATAACAATGACACACAGCTCCCCAGAGCACCAGACTCCAACATTTAGAATTTCATCACATTCACACAAGCACCAATATATAAAGGGCAGATTCATACTACGGTCCCGGGTGCGCACTCAGAACCACTTGGCAGATGTTATGGTAGCGTGAATGCTGCGTACTGTTCCCTGGAGTGGATCACCCGGGATTGCATGGGAGCTCGTTTAGAGTCCGATTGATGCGTATACTCGGATGCGGATCGCTGCAATGTGAAAGCTATCCGTACTAAGGAAGGAAGGAAGTGCAGGACTGCTCATAATTTATATATTTTTATAATGACACATTATTTTACCTGCATGGGTTATACCTTCTGGTAGTTCTACTTGAATGTTGACAAGAAATGATAATCCTAGTGGGCCACTCCACAAAACTAGCATCATTTGTATTGTTGACCTACAGTATGTCTACCATATATTTTTGTGTAGACTAAAACATTGTTCCATGTGACAAAGTCGAACAAAAGTTGAGCTATATGGTAGAAATAGGTCAACAATTCAAATAGACGCTATAGTTTTGTGGATTAATTTATTTTTAATGTGGCCCCCAGTGCTAATAATCCATATTCACCAAATAATCCAATAATCTAATATTCACCAAAACCAGACGAGCTAACTCCCACCACGGGACTTTTGCAACCACTATATTAATGGCATTACGTATTTCCTACAGCATTATGTCCAACAATCTGAACTAACATTTTTACATCATTAGCAGTTTCAAATGTTCTGCTTATGGTCTAGTAAAGTTAATACATGCAAACCTTTCAGTAAATATTTCAAACATGCATTAAAATAAGGGTAAACGCGGGAAGCGAACGCAGCTCGCTTACTGGTAGTAATACTTTATGCGTATGTTATGCCATGGTGTTACAGTGGTTATTTGCAGAAGACCTTACACAATACACAAGTTCCTGTTGTATTCTCCTGACAGCTCTGATGACATCCTGAATTCTCCTAAACTGAGAGCCTCTTGAACTTGATCAGAAGCTAGCTTCTCAAAGGGCACTTGTGGCAACCCTGAGCACCCTGGAATCAATAACAAGTGGACTCAGAAGAGACTGCTTCAAGCATGGAAACGGAAGAGATGTGATATCAAAGAGCTTTTAGTGAACGTTAATGGCAAGTAGCTTTCACAAGGCTGAATTACCCAATTACACTGTTGCTTTAGGGGAGCCACCTTTCAGGGATGTGGGTGTGGGGAGTGTGTTTATCATTATTATGTTTTAATCATTTTCTGCCGAGAAACAATGCAAATGCCAAGGAACAGCGGACAGGCTATGGTTTACATTACTTTATTATGTAAAAAGACAAGACCTGTAGGGTGCATCTCTAATTCATGAACTTGTCTGCAACTTGTCTGCAACAATTATGATATCATCAATATATTCCTTGGCCTACTGGCAGTGGGCAGAACAATTGTGGGGCCGATCAGTCTAGTGGTTTGAAAAACAAACAACTCAGAGACCCATTTGTAGCAGCTACCATCCTACAGAGCCACAGCATAAAAATGAAGCAATTTAGTGGGGAAAAAACTGTCAAAATGTATGTAAAATGCTGTGCGTGGCCGTCAATGACATTAAGTAATATTCCGAAGGTATGGTCCTTTAACCTTCGCAAGAGAGAAACTGTGGAAATCACGGCGAGGTGGCTATACTTCCAGCTACTCTGTGATGTGAGTGATCAATTGGAGGGGGGAACACAACACGACAACACCATAATATTGTCACTATTCCACTAGTAATTATGTTCTCCCCTGTTATTGGTAAATCCTAATCCCAAGGAAATTGTGTCGGGATTATACACAAAAGGCGTATTTTGGACATGGATTTGCATGTTTGGATTAGCAAAGCCTTGTAATGGAAGGCGTGCTTATGGGGAGTAAAAGAAAAATCACTCTCATCTTGTTGCACATAAAAATTATGTTCACAGCCTTTCTTTTATGAACACACATTACTCATTTCCCATCCTGGGAGCCCAGATAATTTCTGGAACAGCGGGCGTGTTTCAGTTGGATATATCTGCCAGAAACCAGACACCCAATTCGAAACGTTTCGCCTTATGAGATAGTTTCATCTGTCAGAAAAACAACAACAGTCGACCAATCCTCTGCTTCCATAAGCATCTCAGAAACTTTTGAAGAAATGAGAAATGAGAAAGGGATACTGAGGATTGCTGTAGCTCACTTTGAACTCTCCGTGAGAGCCGTTCTGTCATTTACGTTTGTGGAGCCTGTGTTTTCCCCTAAATTAAATTGACGTTCAGTAAACAGTAAACGGTAAACAACAGACAG